>NC_057809.1:555229194-555306901 GCF_018294505.1 Triticum aestivum | reverse complement strand
CCCCCCCGTAGGGAGGGGTTTCGGTAACCCCCGGTACTCCGGTAAAATCCCTATTTCACCCGGAACACTTCCGATATCCAAATATAGGCTTCCAATATATCAATCTTTATGTCTCGACCATTTAGAGACTCCTCGTCATGTCCGTGTTCACATCCGGGACTCCGAACTACCTTCGGTACATCAAAACACATAAACTCATGATATAACCGTCATCGAACTTTAAGCGTGCGGACCCTACGGGTTCGAGAACTATGTAGACATGACCGAGACATGTCTCCAGTCAATAACCAATAGCGGAACCTGGATGCTCATATTGGCTCCTACATATTCTACGAAGATCTTTATCGGTCAAACCGCATAACAACATACGTTGTTCCCTTTGTCATCGGTATGTTACTTGCCCGAGATTCGATCGTCGGTATCTTAATACCTAGTTCAATCTCGTTACCGGCAAGTCTCTTTACTCGTTCTGTAATACATCATCCCGCAACTAACTCATTAGTTGCAATGCTTGCAAGGCTTATAGTGATGTGCATTACCGAGTGGGCCCAGAGATACCTCTCCGACAATCGGAGTGACAAATCCTAATCTCGAAATACGCCAACCCAACAAGTACCTTCAGAGACACCTGTAGAGCACCTTTATAATCACCCATTTACGTTGTGACATTTGGTAGCACACAAAGTGTTCCTCCGGTAAACGGGAGTTGCATAATCTCATAGTCATAGGAACATGTATAAGTCATGAAGAAAGCAATAGCAGAATACTAAACGATCATGTGCTAAGCTAACGGGATGGGTCAAGTCAATCACATCATTATCCTAATGATGTGATCCCGTTAATCAAATGACAACTCATGTCAATGGCTAGGAAACATAACCATCTTTGATTAACGAGTGAGTCAAGTAGAGGCATACTAATGACACTCTATTTGTTTATTTATTCACACAAGTATTATGTTTCCGGTTAATACAATTCTAGCATGAATAATAAACATTTATCATGATATAAGGAAATAAATAATAACTTTATTATTGCCTCTAGGGCATATTTCCTTCACTTCTATGATTGATAACACTCACCTTGTACACATGAGCAAAACATTTCAACCGGACACTCATGTCTACTACACAACCTTCTTCTTGTAGACGTTGTTGGGCCTCCAAGTGCAGAGGTTTGTAGGATAGTAGCAAATTTCCCTCAAGTGGATGACCTAAGGTTAATCAATCTGTAGGAGGCGTAGGATGAAGATGGTCTCTCTCAAGCAACCATGCAACCAAATAACAAAGAGTCTCTTGTGTCCCCAACACACCCAATACAATGGTAAATTGTATAGGTGCACTAGTTCGGCGAAGAGATGGTGATACAAGTGCAATATGGATGGTAGATAAAGGTATTTGTAATCTGAAATTATAAAAACAGCAAGGTAACTAATGGTATAAGTGAGCGTAAACTGTATTGCAATGCTAGGAAATAAGGCCTAGGGTTCATACTTTCGCTAGTGTAAGTTCCCTCAACAATGATAACATAATTGGATCACATAACTATCCCTCAACATGCGACAAAGAGTCACTCCAAAGTCACTAATAGCGGAGAACGAACGAAGAGATTATGGTAGGGTACGAAACCACCTCAAAGTTATTCTTTCCAATCAATCTGTTGGGCTATTCCTATAAGTGTCACAAACAGCCCTAGAGTTCGTACTAGAATAACACCTTAAGCCACAAATCAACCAAAACCCTAATGTCACCTAGATACTCCAATGTCACCTCAAGTATCCGTGGGTATGATTATACGATATGCGTCACACAATCTTAGATTCATCTATTCAACCAACACAAAGGACCTCAAAGAGTGCCCCAAAGTTTCTACCAGATAATCACGACGAAAACATGTGCCAAGCCCTATGAATAGGTTCATGGGCGGAACCCGCAAGTTGATCACCAAAACATACATCAAGTGAATCACGTGATACCCCATTGTCACCACAGATATCCACGGCAAGATATACATCAAGTGTTCTCAAATATTTAAAGACTCAATCCGATAATATAACTTCAAAGGGGAAACTCAATCCATTACAAGAGAGTAGAGGGGGGAAGAAACATCATGGGATTCAAATATAATAGCAAAGCTCGCGATACATCAAGATCGTATCATCTCAAGAACACGAGAGAGAGAGATCAAACACATAGCTACTGGTACATACCCTCAGCCCCGAGGGAGAACTACTCCCTCCTCGTCATGGAGAGCGCCGGGATGATGAAGATGGCCACCGGAGAAGGATTGCCCCCTCCGGTAGGGTGCCGGAACGGGTCTAGATTGGTTTTCGGTGGCTACGGAGGCTTCTGGCAGCGGAACTCCCGATCTATTGTGCTCTGGAAGTTTTAGGGTATGTGAGTATATATGGGTGCAGGAAGTACGTCGGTGGAGCTTCAGGGGCCCCACAAGGCAGGGGGGCGCACCCTAGGGGGTGGGCGCACCCCCCACCCTCGTGAGCACCTCCCTTGGCTCCTGACATGGAGTCCAAGTCCATCCAGTAGCTTTCCTTCCAAAAATAACTTCTCTAGTTGATTTCATTCCGTTTCGAATCCGTTTGATATTCCTTTTCTTCGAAACACTGAAATAAGCAAAAAACAGCAATTCTAGGCTGGGCCTCCGGTTAATAGATTAGTCCCAAAAATGATATAAAAGTGAATAATAAAGCCCAATATTGCCCAAAACAGTAGATAACATAGCATGGAGCAATAAAAAATTATAGATACGTTGGAGACGTATCAAGCATCCCCAAGCTTAATTCATGCTCGTCCTCGAGTAGGTAAATGATAAAAACAAAATTTTTGATGCGTAGTGCTACTTGGCATAATTTCAATGTGATTCTTCTTAATTGTGGTATGAATATTCAGATCCATAAGATTCAATACGAAAGTTCATATTGACATAGAAATAATAACACTTCAAGCATACTAACTAAGCAATTATGTGTTCTCAAAATAACATGGCCAAAGAAAGTTCATCCCTACAAAATCATATAGTTTAGTCATGCTCCATTTTCGTCACACAAGAATGCTCTCATCATGTACAACCCCGATGACAAGCCAAGCAATTGTTTCATACTTTAGTAATCTCAAACCTATAAAGTTTCATGCAATATATGAGCGCGAGCCATGGACATAGCACTATGGGTGGACTAGAATATAATGAGGGGGGTTATGTGGATAAGACAAAAAGGAGAAAGTCTCACATCAACGAGGCTAATCAATGGGCTATGGAGATGCCCACCGATTGATGTTAATGCAAGGAGTAGGGATTGCCATGCAACGGATGCACTAGAGCTATAAATGTATGAAAGCTCAACAAAAGAAACTAGTGGGTGTGCATCCAACTTGCTTGCTCACGAAGACCTAGGGCACTTGAGGAGGCCCATTGTTGGAATATACAAGCCAAGTTCTATAATGAAAAATTCCCACTAGTATATGAAAGTGATAACATGAGAGACTCTCTACTATGAAGATCATGGTGCTACTTTGAAGCACAAGTGTGGTAAAAGGATAGTAACATTGTCCCTTCTCTCTTTTTCTCTCATTTTTTTGGGCCTTTCCTTTTTATGGCCTTTCTCTTTTTTTTGGGCCTTCTCTTTTTTATGGCCTTTCTCTTTTTTTTATTCCTCACTTGGGACAATGCTCTAATAATGATGATCATCACACTTCTATTTATTTACAAACTCAATGATTACAACTCGATACTAGAACAAAGATGACTCTATATGAATGCCTCCGGCGGTGTACCGGGATATGCAATGAACCAAGAGTGACATGTATCAAAGAATTATGAACGGTGGCTTTGCCACAGATACTATGTCAACTACATGATCATGCTAAGCAATATGACAATAATGAATGCGTCATGAGGAA
Organism: Triticum aestivum; assembly: GCF_018294505.1. Classification (NCBI taxonomy): domain Eukaryota; kingdom Viridiplantae; phylum Streptophyta; class Magnoliopsida; order Poales; family Poaceae; genus Triticum; species Triticum aestivum. The sequence goes on along the minus strand of NC_057809.1, from coordinate 555,302,987 downwards.
CGGAATGGTGAAAAGTTGCATGGCAATATATCTCGGAATGGCTATGGAAATGCCATAATAGGTAGGTATGGTGGCTGTTTTGAGGAAGATATAAGGAGGTTTATGTGTGATAGAGCGTATCATATCACGAGGTTTGGATGCACCGGCGAAGTTTGCGCCAACTCTCAATGTGAGAAAGGGCAATGCACGGTACCGAAGAGGCTAGCAAGGATGGAAGGGTGAGAGTGCGTATAATCCATGGACTCAACATTAGTCATAAAGAACTCACATACTCATTGCAAAAATCTAAAAGTCATCAAAAACCTCAGCACTACGCGCATGCTCCTAGGGGGATAGATTGGTAGGAAAAGACCATCGCTCGTCCCCGACCGCCACTCATAAGGAAGACAATCAAATAACACCTCATGTTTCAAATTTGTTACATAAAGTTTACCATACGTGCATGCTACGGGACTTTCATACTTCAACACAAGTATTCCTCAAATTCACAACCACTCAACTAGCACTACTTTGATATTATTACCTCCATATCTCAAAACAATCATCAAGCATCAAACTTCTCTTAGTATTCAACACACTCATAAGAAAGTTTTTACTATTCTGGAATACCTAGCATATTAGGATTTTAAGCAAATTACCATGCTATTTAAGACTCTCAAAATAATCTAACTGAAGCATGAGAGTTCATCTATTTCTACAAAATAAAACCACCACCGTGCTCTAAAAGGATATAAGTGAAGCACTAGAGCAAATGACAAACTACTCCGAAAGATATAAGTGAAGATCAATGAGTTGTCAAATAATTATGCAACTATGTGAAGATTCTCTGACATTTAATAATTTCAGATCTTGGTATTTTATTCAAACAGCAAGCAAAACTAAATAAAATAAAATGACGCTCCAAGCAAAACACATATCATGTGGCGAATAAAAATATAGCTCCAAGTAAAGTTACCGATGAATGAAGACGAAAGAGGGGGTGCCTTCCGGGGCATCCCCAAGCTTAGGCTCTTAGTTTTCCTTGAATATTACCTTGGCGTGCCTTAGGCATCCCCAAGCTTAGGCTCTTGCCACTCCTTATTTCATAGTCCATCAAATCCTTACCCAAAACTTGAAAACTTCACAACACAAAACTTAACAGAAAACTCGTAAGCTCCGTTAGTATAATAAATCACCACTTCAAGGTACTGTAATGAACTCATTCTTTATTCATATTGGTGTTAAACCTACTGTATTCCAACTTCTCTATGGTTTAAAAACTATTTTACTAGCCATAGATTCATCAAAATAAGTAAACAACACACGAAAAATAGAATCTGTCAAAAACAGAACAGTCTGTAGTAATCTGGATCAAACGTATACTTATGGAACTCATAAAATTCTCAAATAAATTGCTGGACCTGAGGAATTTATCTATTAATAATCTTAAAAAATAATTAACTAAATAACACTTTCCAAATAAACATGGCAGCAATTCTCGTGAGCGCTAAAGTTTCTGTTTTTTACAGCATGATCAACAAGACTTTCCCCGAGTCTTCCCAAAGGTTCTACTTGGCACAAACACTAATTAAAACAATAAAACCACATATAAACAGAGTCTAGATGAATTATTTATTACTAAACAGGAGCAAAAAGCAAGGAACAAAAATAAAATTGGGTTGCCTCCCAACAAGCGCTATCGTTTAACGCCCCTAGCTAGGCATGATGATTTCAATGATGCTCACATAAAGGATAAGAATTGTAACATAAAGAGAGCATCAAGAAGAATATTACTAGAAAATTTAAGTCTAATCCACTTCCTATGCATAGGGATTTTGTGAGCAAACAACTTGTGGGAACAAGGATCAACTTGCATAGGAAGGTAAAACAAGCATAACTTCAAAATTTTAAGCACATAGAGAGGAAACTTGATATTATTGCAATTCCTACAAGCATATATTCATCCCTCATAATAATTTTCAGTAGCATCATGAATGAATTCAAAAATATAACCAGCATCTAAAGCATTCTTTTCATGATCTACAAGCATAGAAAATTTACTACTCTCCACACAAGCAAAATTATTCTCATTCGGAATAGTGGGAGTATCATAGGAAACTCGAATACTATAAATTGTTTCCACATTAAAAGAGTAATGTTCAGAGAAGGGGTAATCATAATCATGACAAGTTTTATAAATATAATCCTCATTACTTTTCATAGCATATGTATCATCACAATAATCATCATAGGTAGGAGGCATGCTATCATCATTATAAATTTGCATATCAAAACTTGGGAGACTACAAATATCATCTTCATTAAACGTAGCATCCCCAAGCTTGGGACAAACATTAATTGCAGCAAATATATTCTCAAAAACATCATCTTCATCAAACATAGCATCCCCAAGCTTGGGCCTTTTCATATCATAAGCATAATCACTCTCATTATTAATAGTATGGATAGCACCAATAGTATAGCAATTATCATATTGTTCCAAGCAAGTGCCAAAAAGATTTTCAAGATCATAAGAAGTATCATTATCTTACACAATTATATTTTCATGAGGCACAATAGTAATAGGAGCAACACTATTTGGGACAGATATCTTTTTACCTCTCTTCCTTTTTCTTTTCTTCTTCTTCACCACATCATGTGTGGGTTCAATCCTCTTTTTGGAGCTCCTTATTAATGAGATTGGTTGAATAGGAGGCTCCTCCTCGTTACCTGATTCATCATAAGAAATAATAGGAGGAAATTGGGAAGTCTCTTCCCTTTCATTAGTATTCTCTTCATTCTATTTGTTTTCTTTTCTTTATGTAGTTGGCAATATAAGGATTTTCAATGCAATTCACCGCACAATACATATAAATTTTCTCTAGATCAAAATGAAGAACTTTATCAAGGGCAAATTTTGGAATATCCTTAGTTATACGTTTAATTTCTTCATAACCCAAGAGCAAACTAAATTCATTATGATGTGCAATGGAAATCAAGGCATCACAATTTTTGGACACGATACGATCATGAAACAATTTGCATTGGGTACTAAAATGATCACGTTCATTGCAAAGTTCACAAGTAGGGCTAAGAAAAATTAAATTTTCAGCACATTCATCTAGCTCTTCTTGCAACAATTTAGTTTCTAAGTACTTATGCCTTCAATATCTATCTTCCCTATTTGGTGTGTACTTACAAACCCAATGCACTCCACAAAAATTGACATGTTTATAGGAGACTTTTCATCATAACTAGTGGAATCATCATTAGTATCATGGATGTTTAAAGAATTCGTACTAACAACATTGCAATCATGCTCATCATTCAAAGATTTAGTGGCAAACATTTTATAGACTTCTTCTTCTAGCACTTGAGCACAATTATCCTTTCCATAATACTCACGAAAGATATTAAAAAGGTGAAGTGTATAAGACAAACTCAATTCCATTTTTTTATAGTTTTATTTTATAAACTAAACTAGTGATAAAACAAGAAACTAAAAGACTCGACTGCAAGATCTAAAGATATACCTTCAAGCGCTAACCTCCCCGGCAACGGCGCCAGAAAAGAGCTTGATGTCTACTACACAACCTTCTTCTTGTAGACGTTGTTGGGCCTCCAAGTGCATAGGTTTGTAGGACAGTAGCAAATTTCCCTCAAGTGGATGACCTAAGGTTTATCAATCCGTAGAGGACGTAGGATGAAGATGTTCTCTCTCAAGCAACCTTGCAACCAAATAACAAAGAGTCTCTTGTGTCCCCAACACACCCAATACAATGGTAAATTGTATAGGTGCACTAGTTCGGCGAAGAGATGGTGATACAAGTGCAATATGGATGGTAGATAAAGGTATTTGTAATCTGAAATTATAAAAACAGCAAGGTAACTAATGGTATAAGTGAGCGTAAACGGTATTGCAATGCTAGGAAATAAGGCCTAGGGTTCATACTTTCGCTAGTGTAAGTTCCCTCAACAATGATAACATAGTTGGATCACATAACTATCCCTCAACATGCAACAAAGTGTCACTCCAAAGTCACTAATAGCGGAGAACGAACGAAGAGATTATGGTAGGGTACGAAACCACCTCAAAGTTATTCTTTCCAATCAATCCGTTGGGCTATTCCTATAAGTGTCGCAAACAACCCTAGAGTTCGTACTAGAATAACACCTTAAGACACAAATCAACCAAAACCCTAATGTCACCTAGATACTCCAATGTCACCTCAAGTATCCGTGGGTATGATCATACGATATGCGTCACACAATCTCAGATTCATCTATTCAACCAACACAGCGGACCTCAAAGAGTGCCCCAAAGTTTCTACCGGGGAATCACGACGAAAACATGTGCCAACCCCTATGCATAGGTTCATGGGCGGAACCCGCAAGTTGATCACCAAAACATACATCAAGTGAATCACGTGATATCCCATTGTCACCACAGATATCCACGGCAAGACATACATCAAGTGTTCTTAAATCTTTAAAGACTCAATCCGATAATATAACTTCAAAGGGGAAACTCAATCCATTACAAGAGAGTAGAGGGGGGAAGAAACATCATGGTATCCAAATATAATAGCAAAGCTTGCGATACATCAAGATCGTATCATCTCAAGAACACGAGAGAGAGAGAGATCAAACACATAGCTACTGGTACATACCCTCAGCCCCGAGGGAGAGCTACTCCCTCCTCGTCATGGAGAGCGCCGGGATGATGAAGATGGCCACCGGAGAAGGATTGCCCCCTCCGGCAGGGTGCCAGAATGGGTCTAGATTGGTTTTCGGTGGCTACGGAGGCTTCTGGCGGCGGAAATCCCGATCTATTGTGCTCTGGAAGTTTTAGGGTACGTGAGTAAGTGCAGGAAGTACGTCGGTGGAGCTTCGGGGGTCCCACGAGGCAGGGGGCGCGCCCTAGGGGGTGCACCCCCACCCTCGTGAGCACCTCCCTTGGCTTCTGACGTGGGGTCCAAGTCCATCCGGTAGCTTTCCTTCCAAAAATAACTTCTCCAGTTGATTTCGTTCCGTTTTGACACCGTTTGATACTCCTTTTCTTCGAAACACCGAAATAGGCAAAAAAACAGCAATTCTGGGCTGGGCCTCCGGTTAATAGGTTAGTCCCAAAAATGATATAAAAGTGGATAATAAAGCCCAATATTGCCCAAAACAGTAGATAAAATAGCATGGAGCAATCAAAAATTATAGATACGTTGGAGACGTATCAGACACATAGAAAGAAAGGGGCTTATTGTTTGCCTCCCAAGGTATTCACCTCAAGGGTGATGTCAACAATAATAACTCATGCTACCCATATTCAACTGGACATATGTGCCTAGATCTTTCCTCGCCACATGATGCTTGCCAAAAGAGAAAATAAAAAGGAATAGAGAGAAGTACTTTGACTCTTTGCATAAAATTAAATAGTGAAAAGTAAAAGATAGGACCTTCGCAGAGGGAAACAGAGGTTGCCATGCACTTATTTGTTTGTATGCTCAATCCCTTAATGCAAAAGAAGATCACGTTATATTGCCCCTTGTGATAGCAACCTTTATTATCCAGTCCGTCGCTTTTATTACTTTGCCATCACAAGTTCGTATAACGCTCAATTTTCTCTTACACTAAATGATCTAACACTTTTAGAAGCAATTTTTATTGCCTTATTGTACCGATGACAACTTACTTGAAGGATCTTGCTCAATCCTTAGGTAGGTATGGTGGACTCTTGAAAATAAGATTGTACCGATGACAACTTACTTGAAGTATCTCTACTTGGTGCAGAATTTTTTGCTAGAAAATATGGGGGGCAAGCACCACTTGTTGAAGGATCTATGACAATATAACTTCTATGTGAATATGAACAAACATAAACCATTACATTGTCTTCCTTGTCCAACGTCAATTTTTTTGGCATATAATATTTTGATGGGGGCTCACAATCACAAAAGATTTCCATGATAGTATATTTATATGTGAAAGTTGTCTTCCTTATACTAATTATTCGTGAATTGCTTGTATGACCAATATTGTGATTGTCAAGCCTCAAAAGATTTCACTTTCTAAACCCAATTTGAAGCTACCACTAGGCATGATATTATTTCAACTTCATGATATTCAACTTATTCAACAATTTACTCGTAGGATATAAGTGAAGCACAAGAGTAAATGACATAGAAAAGAGCTTCGTTGACGGAATGTGAATGCCGCTTACTTAGTCTCATTGGCCACTATTTGAGGACTCTATTTTATTTAAAAACTTTCCAATCTAAGAATTTTATTAAAACAACAAGAAAAACAAAATAAAATGACAATCCAAGTATAGCACAACTCATGTGAAGAAGCAAAAACTTAGGCTCAACCGATACTAACCGATAATTATTGAAGAAGAAAGGTGGGATGCCTACCGTGGCATCCCCAAGCTTAGATGCTTGAGACTTCTTGAAATATTATCTTGGGATGCCTTGCGCATCCCCAAGATTGAGCTTTTGTGTCGCCTTAATTCTTCTCATATCACGGTTTTCCTAAATCTCAAAAGCTTCATCCACACAAAACTCAACAAGAACTCGAGAGATAAGTTAGTATAAATCAATGCAAAAACCTTATCATTCTCTACTGTATAAAATCACTAAAATTATTATTCAACATTTCATACTAAATGCCTCTGCATATTTAATACTCCTATCCTCAAATAGAATCATTAAACACGCAAACATATGCAAACAATGCAAACATAACAACAATCTGCCAAAACTGTACAGTCTCTAAAGAATGCAAGAGTATCAATACTTACCTAACTCCAAACATTATAAAAATTTACCACACTGAAGAAAATTTATCATAGCTAATTTTTCAAAAAGTTTAAACATTTTATCACATTCTGAATTTTCTAGGGAATTTTTGCAACAGCGGTAAACTTTCTGTTTTCAAACAGCAACATGTATACTTGCAAAATAAGCATGGCAAAGGCCATCCTTGCCAATTTTATTGAAATAAAAGTTGCAAAATATTATTATAAATAACAGAAAGCAAATACAAATAAAATAAAATGACGCTCCAAGCAAAACTCATATCATGTGATGAACGAAAACATAGCTCCAAGTGAGGTTACCGATAATATTGGAGACGAAAGAGGGGATGCCTTCCGGGGCATCCCCAAGCTTAGTTGCTTGGATCTTCCTTGAATATTACCTTGGGGTGCCTTGGGAATCCCCAAGCTTAGGGTCTTGTTACTCCTTATTCTCCTCATATCGACATCTCACCCAAAACTTGAAAACTTCAATCACACAAAACTTAACGGAACTTTGTGAGATAGGGTAGTATGATAAAGAGCAAACCATTTCACTTTTGGTACTGTTAAAGACAAGATTCATAATTGTTTCCACGCAATTCCTACTGTAGCATATCATTTCCAAAATTTATATTGAGCAATATAAGCCATGGAAACTTGAAAACAAACAAACTATGCATTGAAAACAGAATCTGTCCAAAACAGAACAGTCTGTAGTAATATGTACTCCAACCATGCTCTGCTACTCCAAAAATTCTGAAAACTTACGACAACTTGGATAATTTGTCTATTAATCTTCTGCAAAAAGAATCATAATTTTATCACGCTTTTGTTAAAAATGAGAATTGTTTTCCCGAGCGCAAAAGTTTCAGTTTTTCAGCAAGATCAAATTAACTATCACCGTAAGCCATCCCAAAGGTCTTACTTGGCACTTTATTAAAACAAAAGCAATAAAACATGCTTACTACAATAGCCTAATCATATGAACACACAAAAACAGTAGGTAAAGGTGCTGGGTTGTCTCCCAACAAGCGCTTTTCTTTAATGCCTTTTAAGCTAGGCATGATGATTCAATGATGCTCACATAAAAGATAAGAATTGAAACACAAAGAGAACATCACGCATCATAAGTTCCTCTCTCATAATAATTTTCAGTAGCACCATAAATACATTCATCAATATAACCATTACATAAGGCATTCCTTTCATGATCCGCAAGCATAGAAAAATTATTACTCTCTATGGCATACATGTCATCATAATAATCATCATAGAAAGCAACTTTATTGCCATAGTCAGTTGAAACCTCTTCCAAAATAGTGGATGTATCACTAAATAAAGTCACGACCTCTCCAAATCGACTTTCATCAATATTGTAATGAGATTCAACACCCTCCAAAATAGTGGGATCACTACTACCTAGAGTTGACACTCTTCCAAACCAACTTTTATCAATGTAATCATCATAAATAGGAGGCATGCTATCATCAAAGTAAGTTTGATCAATCAAAGTAGGGGGACTAAAAAGATCATTTTCATTAAACATAGCATCCCCAAGCATGGGACAAGCATTACTTGCAGCAAATAAATTCTCAAACATGTCATTCTCATCAAACATAGCATCCCCAAGCTTGTGGCTTGGCATATCATAAGCATAATCACTCTCATCATTAATAATATGAATAGCACCAATGGTATAACAATTGATATCATCATAATTTCCCAAGTTGGTGCCAAAAAGATTTCCAATATTATAAGAAGTATCATTATCTTCCCAATCATAATCATCACAACAAGCAATATGCATAGCAAAACCATCATCAAGTGCATCATCTTCCACAATTATTTTTGATTCATATTCATGAGGCACAACAATAATATGAGAAACATTATTTTGGAGAGATACCTTTTTACCTCTCTTCTTTCTTCTTTTATTCTTCTTCACCACATCACGTGTGGGTTTAATTAATCTTTTCAAGCTTCTTATTGATGAGATTGGTTGGATCGGAAGCTCCTCCTCGGTACCTGATTCATCACAATAAACAGTAGTAGGGTTTTGGGAAATATTTTCCCTTTCATTAGTAGTCTCCTCATATTCTATTTGTTCTCTTGAATTTAGATAGTTGCTAATATAAGGATTCTCAATGCAATTTACCGCACAAAACATATAAATTTCCTCAAGATCAAAATCAAGAAATCTCTCGAGATTAAATTTTGGAATGCCCTTAGTTATACGTTTCATTTCTTCCTACCCCAAAAGAAGACTAAGCTCTTTATGATGCTCAAGGGTAATCAACTTATCACAATGGTTGGACACGAATTGATCATGAAAGAATTTGCATTGGAGATTTAAATGATCACATTCATTGCAAAGTTCACAAGGATGGCGAAAATAAATAAATCTTTTAGCACTATCATCTAGCCTCTCTTGCAACTTTCTTGTTTCTAAATATTTATGCTTCTTACAAAATCTATCTTACCTTTTTGGTGTGCAAATGCATTCCCAATTTACTCCGCAAAAATTGACATGCTTATAAGAAACATTTTTCTCATGACTAGTGCAATCATCATTAGCATTTTGGATATTCAAAGAATTCATACTAACAATATTGCAATCATGCTCATTATTCAAATATTTTGTGTCAAACATTTTATTGACTTCTTCTTCTAACAATTGAGCATAATTTTCTGAACCATCGTTTTCAAGAAAGATATTATAAAGATGATCAATAATATCATGCAACCTAAATTCCATTTTATCATAGTTTTATTTTTATAAACCAAACTAGTGATAAAACAAGAAACTAAAAGATTCAATTGCAGGATATAAAGATATACCTTCAAGCACTCACCTCCCCAGCAACGGCGCCAGCAAAGAGCTTGATGTCTACTACGCAACTTTATTCTTGTAGACATGTGTTGGGCCTCCAAGCGCAGAGTTTTGTAGGACAATAGCAATTTTCCCTCAAGTGGATGACCTAAGGTTTATCAATCCGTGAGAGGTGTAGGATGAAGATGATCTCTCTTAAACGACCCTGCAACCAAATACAAGCAATCTCTTGTGTCCCCAACAGACCCAATATAATGGAAAATTGTATAGGTGCACTAGTTCGGCGAAGAGATGGTGATAAAAGTGTAATATGGGAGTAGATATTGGTTTTTGTAATCTGAAATTATAAAAACAGCAAGGTAACTAATAGTAAACAGGCACAAAAACGGTGTTGCAATGCTTAAAAACAAGGCCCAAGGTCCGTACTTTCGCTAGTGCAATCTCTCAACAGTGCTAACATAGTTGGATCATATGATTATCCCTGAAAGTGTAACCAAGAATCACTCCCGATTTCCTATTAGCGGAGAACAAAAGATAGGAATTGTTTGTAGGGTACGAAGCCACCTCAAAGCAATTCTTTCCGTTCGATCTATTAAAGAGTTCGTAATAAAATAACACAAAGCTATTGTTTTCGTTCGATCTATCCTAGAGTTCGTACTAGAATAACAACAAAGCATATTCATATTCATAATACTAAATCCACACAAAGAACTATAAAGAGACCCCCAAAGTTCCCGTCAGAGAAAAACGTGCATCAACCCCTATGCATAGATCACCCCAATATCACCGCGGGAATCCGCGAGTTGAATGCCATAACATATATCAAGTGAATCAATAAGATACCCCAATTTTCACCTCAAGTATTCATATCGCAAGACATATATCATGTGTTCTCATCTCTGAATATTCAATCCGACAAGACAAAACTTCAAAGGGTAAAGATTCAATTCATCACAACAAGAGTATAGAGGGGAGAAACAACATATGATCCGACTATATTAACAAAGCCATGATATAGATCACGAGAGAGAGAGATTAAACACATAGGTACTCATACAAACCCTTAGCCCCGAGGGTGGACTACTCCCTCCTCGTCGTGGTGGCCGCCGGGATGATGAAGATGGCCACCGGAGATGATTCCCCCCTCCGGCAGGGTGCCGCAACAGGTCTAGATTGGTTTTAGGTGGCTACGGAGCCCTGCGGTGGCAGAACTTGTGATCTAGGTTAACCCCGAGGGGTTTCAGAATATTTCGGAATTTATAGTTTATGGAAGGGGTACGGGAGGCCAGCGAGGTGGGCACAACCCACCTGGGCGCGCTAGGTGGGCCTGACGCGCCCCGGTGGGTTGTGCCCCTCTCGGGGCACCCCCCAGGTGCAGCTCTCGCCCAATGGGTTCCTTCTGGTCCAAAAAAAATCCCCATAAAGTTTCATTGCGTTTGGACTCCGTTTGATATTGATTTCCTGCGATGTAAAAAACAAGCAAAAGACAACAACTGGCACTGGGCACTGGGTCAATAGGTTAGTCCCAAAAAATGATATAAAGTTGCTATAAAATGATTGTAAAACATCCAAGAAGGAGTGAGGGAGTCCTGGATTAGGGGGTCTCTGGACAGCCGGACTATATCCTTTGGCCGGACTGTTAGACTATGAAGATACAAGATTGAAGACTTCGTCTCGTGTCCGGATGGGACTCTACTTGGTGTGGTAGGCAAGCTAGGCAATACGGATATGTATATCTCCTCCTTTGTAACCGACCTTGTGTAACCCTAGCCCCCTCCGGTGTCTATATAAACCGGAGGGTTTTAGTCCGTAGGACAACATACAATCATACCATAGGCTAGCTTCTAGGGTTTAGCCTCTCTGATCTCGTGGTAGATCTACTCTTGTACTACCCATATCATCAATATTAATCAAGCAGGACGTAGGGTTTTACCTCCATCAAGAGGGCCCAAACCTGGGTAAAACATCATGTTCCCTGCCTCCTGTTACCATCCGCCTTAGACGCACAGTTCGGGACCCCCTACCCGAGATCCGCCGGTTTTGACACCGACATTGGTGCTTTCATTGAGAGTTCCTATGTGTCATCGATGTTAGGCTTGATGGCTCCTTCTATCATCGATAGCGATGCAGTCCAGGGTGAGACTTTTCTCCCCGGATAGATCTTTGTGTTCGGTGGCTTCGCACTGCGGGCCAACTCGCTTGGCCATCTGGAGCAGATCGAAAGTTACGCCCCTGGCCACCAGGTCAGGTTTGGAAGCTTAAACTATATGACCGATATCCGTGGAGACTTGATCTTCGACGGATTCGAGCCTCTGCCTTGTGCGTCACGCGGTCACGATGAGACGATTTAGCTCTACCATCAGACAGTGTTCAGGAGATCGCACCAGCGGCCGCTCCGACCCTCAATTTGGAGCCAGTTGCGCCATCCATGGACGGGTGGATGGACCCCGCTACGGAAGCCTTATCCTCATCGGCGATCAAGCCGAATATCGACCTTACCCTGCATGAGAGTCGTGTTGTCAAACTGTCGGATCCTTCTCCGGCCACGGACACCGAACCGCCTGCGCCCGTTCCTAGCGAATCCGATTGGGCGCCGATCATGGAGTTTACCTCCGCGGATATTTTTCAGCACTCGCCCTTTGGCGACATACTGAACTCATTAAGGTCTCTCTCCTTGTTAGGAGGATCCTGACCGAACTAGGTCCAGCAGGATTGGGATGCGGACGACGAAGAAATTCGCGCCCCACCCACCACCCACTTAGTAGCCACTGTCGACGACTTAACCGACATGCTCGACTTCGACTCCGAAGACATCGACGGTATGGACGATGATGCGGGAGACGAAGAGGAACCACTTCCCACAGGGCACTGGACAGCCACCTCATCATACGATATATACATGGTGGACACACCCAAAGAAGGCAATGGCGACGAGACATCGGAGGATGACCCCTCCAAGAAGCAACCCAAGCGCTGAGGTCATGACGCCGCTCTAAGTCCCGCCAAAGCAAAAGTGGTGATACCAGCACAGGAGATAATAACACTCCGGATAGTGCCAAAGATGGCAACAATCCCCTCCAACACAATCTAGGACAGGAGGATGGAAAGGCCAACCCTCCAGAGAGAGCGGCAGATGGAGAGGCGGAGGATGATAATTACATGCCCCCCTCTGAAGACGAGGCAAGCCTCGACGATGCCGAATTCATCGTACCAGAGGATCTCGTCGAACAAGAGCGCTTCAAGCGCCGGCTTATAGCCACGGCAAATAGCCTTAAGAAGAAGCACCAGCAGCTTCAAGCTGATCAACATCTGCTAGCTGACAGATGGACTGAAGTCCTCACGGCCAAGGAATATAAACTCGAACGCCCCTCCAAGAGTTACCCAAAATGCAGGTTGCTACCTCAACTGGAGGAATAAGCGTATGACGCGGCTGATCGGCCACCTCGTGGCCGCGATAGAGAGGCATTCCAGCCAAAAACTCAGCCTGCACCCCGACGCCATTCAAATAAAAAGGCATGGGGAAATAAGCCAGACCTGCGAGACGTATTGGAGGACAAAGCAAAACATGCAAGATCGATCTACGGATCACGAAGGCGCACCACTATGCAAGACGATAAACGTCGCGCCGGATACAGTAAAAGTAAGTCCGGCCGGGCCGACCACAGCGGACACGACTCATTCGAGCTGCGTCGCGACATAGCCCAATACAGAGGCGCTGCACACCCCCTATGCTTCACAAACGAAGTAATGGATCATCAAATCCCAGAGGGTTTCAAACCCGTAAATATTGAATCATACGACGGTACAACAGATCCTACGGTATGGATCGAGGATTTCCTCCTCCACATCCACATGGCCCGCGGTGATGACTTACACGCCATCAAATACCTCCCACTAAAGCTCAATGGACCAGCGCGACATTGGCTTAACAGCTTTCCAGCAGAGTCCATTAGCTGTTGGGAAGATCTGGAGGCCGCATTCCTCGACAACTTTCAGGGCACTTATGTGCGACCACCAGATGCCGATGACTTGAGCCACATAATTTAGTAGCCAGAAGAATCAGCCAGGCAATTCTGGACTCGGTTCCTAACAAAGAAAAATCAAATCGCCGACTGTCCGGATGCAGAGGCCCTGGCAGCTTTCAAACACAACATCCGCGACGAGTGGCTAGCCCGGCACCTTGGTCAGGAAAAGCCGAAATCTATGGCAGCCCTCATGACACCCATGACCCGCTTTTGTGCGGGAGAAGACAGCTGGCTGGCTCGCAGTAATAACATATCAAAGAACCATGGTACTTCGGATACCAAGGACGGCAATGGTAGGTCACATCGAAATAAACATAAGCGCCGCATTAACAGCGACAATACCGAGGATACGGCAGTCAATGCCGGATTCAAAGGCTCTAAACCCGGTCAGCGGAAAAAGCCATTTAAAAGAAGCACTCCGGGCCCGTCCAGTTTGGACCGCATACTCGATCGCTCGTGCCAAATACACGGCACCCCCGATAAGCCAGCCAACCACACCAAAAGGGATTGTTGGGTATTCAAGTAGGCCGACAAGTTAATTGCCGAAAACAAACATAAGGGGCCACATAGTGATGACGAGGAAGAGCCCCACCAGCCGAACACCGAAGGACAGAAGAGGTTCCCCCCACAAGTGCGAATGGTGAACATGATATACGCAACCCACATCCCCAAGAGGGAGCGGAAGCGTGCGCTCATGGACGTATATGCGTTGGAGCCAGTCGCCCCAAAGTTCAACCCATGGTCCTCCTATCCGATCACCTTCGATCGCAGGGACCACCCCACTAGTATCCATCATGGCGGATTTGCCGCACTAGTCCTAGACCCAATCATTGACGGATTTCACCTCACTCGAGTCCTTATGGATGGAGGCAGCAGCCTGAACCTGCTTTATCAGGACACAGTGCACAAAATGGGTATAGACCCCTCAAGGATCAAACCCACAAAAACGACCTTTAAAGGCGTCATTCCAGGTGTAGAGGCCCATTGCACAGGCTCAATTACACTGGAAGTGGTCTTCGGATCCCTGGATAACTTCTGAAGCGACGAATTAATCTTCGATATAGTCCCGTTCCGCAGTGGCTATCATGCACTGCTCGGGCAAACCGCATTTGCAAGATTCAATGCAGTACCGCATTATGCATACCTCAAGCTCAAGATGCCAGGAACTCAAGGGGTCATCACAGTTAATGGAAACACAGAGCGCTCTCTCCGCATGGAGGAGCACACTACGGCCCTCGCAGCAGAAGTGCAATGCAGTCTCTCAAGGCAATCCACCAGTTCGGCGTTTCAAGACCCGGACACCTTCAAGCGCGCTTGGAGTAATCGGCAACTAGACCGCCCGGCACGATCTGAGCTCATGTAGCAATGCGGCCCCCACCCCGGCCCATGCGAAACGGCGAAATTCGTGCCACGCGTACATAATTATGCATTAAAAATACCATGGGCACATGCGGAGAGGGGGGCACAACTACGGCATGCCCCAATACGCGGCTTTAACCGCACTAGGGGCTTCCCACTTTGTTATTTTTCTCTTTCAGGACTTTAATCTCTGGAAACCCTGTCCGGCAGCATGATTGCCGAACACATGATGCAGCAACCAAGGAGGCAGAAAGCTACGTCACACCATGGAACTCCCAGGTGGATTAGGATAACGAGTGAAATATTTGCTTTAATACTATTCCTCAGCTTGACCTTGGAAGGGACATAGTCCTACTTTTTGCTTATCACACTATCTGTATCATTCTGCTTTAACGCACCTTTTTGAATAAACAATGCATAACATTACGACTATTCTTGCATTCTTGTTATATATATATATATATGTGTGTGTGTGTGTGTGTGTGTGTGTGTGTGTGTGTGTGTGTGTTCATTAATGACCCTTGCAACCGTACACTTTGGTACGGCCAATACACCAGGGGCTTAAGTACCCCACATTATGGTGTGAGAAGTCCAAACACTTTCACAAGTGTGGCACCCCGAACTTATAGCTTTATATGCATCAGCTCCGAATCATGTCTTTGGTCAAATGTTGGGTTTGCCCGGCTCCTATGTTTTGGTTCCTTACGTTCCGCTCTATCGGCTAAGGTAGCACTAGGAGAACTACTGTGATTGTGCCCCGGTTCTGCTGGGCTAAGCACCTCAGTAGAGAAAGCTAAAAGTGACTGTCATGATAAGGCGAGAGACTGGTCGTTGTTCGGCAAGGTTTCGAGTCCCTAAAGACTTATGCCGCTTAGAGCGAGGAGCCGGTCCTGTCTGGCTTAAAGGCATGTATCGCGCCCCGAATTCGGCCTTCCAAATACCAGGGGCTTCGCCAAAATTTAAAATTATAGAATTCTATGGCTAAGTGAGAGTGATAAAGCATTATTAGTCTGGTTGCCTTGTTCGCCGTGCTGAGCACCTCCCTCGAAGGACCCAAAAATGGGAACAAGAGTGCTCAGGTTTATCCCGAACACCCCAGCACTCGTGGCATGGGGGCAGAAGCCAAGGACTAGCCATCTCTCATATTGGATAAACAGCCAAACAGAAGGTAATATTTTAAATTCAAACAAGCGTTGCATAGCGCATCTCAAACAAGTTTTCATCATACAGGATCACACGAGCAAGTTTACTCAAATATTACATCCTTTGGACATTCGTCCGCTACAAGACGGGCACCCTTCAGGACACCCTCATAATAAATCTCGGGGGTGCGATGCTCCTTGCCCTGCGGCGGTCCTTCCTTGATCAGCTTCACGGCGTCTAGCTTGGCCCATTGCACCGTCACACGGGCGAAAGCCCGGCGTGCACCTTCGATGCAGACGGACCGCTTGACGACTTCCAGCCGTGGGCAGGCATCCACAAGCCACCTCATCAGGATGAAGTAGCTATTAGGAAGGGCGTTGCCAGGCCATAGCCGGACTATAAAGCCCTTCATGGCCTGTTCGGCCGCCTTGTGTAGCTCGACTAGCTGCTTCAGCTGGTCGCTCATAGGCACCGGGTGTTCGGTCCTAGTATACTGAGACCAGAACAGCTTCTCCGTTGAGCTTCCCTCCTTGGCCTGGTAAAACTATGCGGCATCCGACACGCTGCGGGGCAAATCTGTGAATGCTCATGGAGAGCTCCGGATTCGTGTAAGTAATAGGTAATTTACTTTCACATGCTTGCTTTGCATATAGAATGCCTTAGCTGCCGCTATTTTCTTCATCGCGTCAATCTCCTAGAGGGCCTTTTGGGCTTCGTCCTTGGCACTCTTTGCGCTCTCGAGGGCCGCGGCGAGCTCAGACTCTCGCGTCTTCGAGTCAAGCTCCAACGCCTCGTGCTTCGTCACGAGAGCCTGGAGCTCTTGCTGCACCTCGCCCACCCGAGCCTCTTGCCTTTCCCGCTCGGTGCGCTCCTTGGCCGCTTTATCTTCGGCCTCGGACAGCGCTTGCTTTAGGGTCGCCACTTCGGTCGTGGCCCATGGCAAATTCATGATGATCATGTCATTTTGCAATCGCATTCTTTTTATACATATCCATAGACTAGGTACTACTTACCTTTGTTCTCCTCGAGCTGCCTCTTGGCAAGGCTGAGCTCGTCCTTGGACCCTTTGAGGTCCTGCTTCAGTGCGGCGACCTCCGTAGTCAGTGCGGCAGATGCCAGTAGCGAAGCCTGCATACGCATATTGACATACTTATATTAGACTCCTGCGATATTGTTTGATCCTCTGTTCGGCTTTTCTTTGTGAACACCGAACAGAGCATTAGGTGCTACTGTCTATGCGATAATATTTTTCCTATATTTTAAACACTTACCTCAAAGTCTGTTAGAAGGCTGGCACAGGCTTCAGTCAATCCGCTCTTGGCGGACTGAATCTTCTGGACCACCGCACTCATAATAGTACGATGCTCCTCGTCGATGGAAGCGCTCCCAGCAGATTGTCCGGCACCTCTAGATGGACAGAGGTCACCGGCACAGGCGTCTTGGCCCTCTTGGAAGGAGGCCGCCTGCCCGAGTCCGGAACCACTGGAGGTTCCGACACGGTGTTCGGCTGAGGGCCGAACTCGGAGCCCTCAGGGGCCTTGTTCCCTCTACTCCTGGAGTCCGGAAGGTCGCCATGAGGCGCCTCCAGGACTGTCTCCCCTTGACCCAGTGCCTATTGAGACAATACCTCAGCATCGTCCGCAGGGCAAGGGGAGGTGGCGGTCGGAAGTGGATCGCTATCCATATCTGACGAGCCCAGGGAGCCGTCCAACAATACATCGATACGGGCTTGTGGCGGCCTGCATAATCATATTCGGAGTTAGGGAAGCAGTGCGACAAAGGAATGCTATGAGTTACTCTGGTATCCGAATACTTACGACTTCGCCAGGGGCTTGGCCCTGAGCAGCCACTCGTCTTCGCCTTCGGCGGCGGTGGTGGAACTGTCCGGAAGGAGAGTCTTTCCCTTCTTGGACCCTTCGGCCTCCCCAGTTGGGGCGGCCTTCCTTTTCTTGTCTCCCCCAACTGAAGGGGGAGCATCTTCTTCTTCCTCCTCGTCTTCAGGGGAGGAGTGTGTCGTAGAGTTATCGGACGATGAGTCCGATGACGCTTGGCGTCGAGAACTCTTTTGGGTTCCCTTGTCCTTCTTGGTCTTCTCCAGCACCTTGTAAGGAGACGGACTCAGCATCTTCGTCAGGAGAGCGTTTGCTGGGCCTTCGGGTAAAGGAGCCGGACAGGTGATCTGTCCGGCCGTCTCCTGCCAGTCCTGTCAAAGGTACAGGAGCTTAGATCCCGCATAGAGTCAAACTATGAAAAACAAGTATCCTGTGAGAGGTAAAACAGCTTACCGCAGTGGCTTGGCGCTTCGCGCAGAATCCATGATCCTCAGTAGTGGGAGGGGGAACCTCGGCACCCTTGAATAGCACCTTCCAGGCATCCTCGTGAGTTGTGTCGAAGAGCCTGTTCAGAGTTCGGTGCTGGGCCGGGTCGAACTCCCACAAGTTGAAAGCCCGTTGTTTGCACGGGAGGATCCGGCGGATGAGCATGACCTGGACTACGTTGACGAGTTTGAGCTTCTTGTTCACCATGTTTTCAATACATGTTTGGAGTTCGGTCAGCTCTCCCGAACTACCCCAGGATAGGCCCTTCTCTTGCCAGGAGGTGAGCCGCGTGGGGATGCCAGACCGGAACTCGGGGGCCGCTGCCCATTTAGGGTCACATGGCTCGGTGATGTAGAACCAACTCGATTCCCACCCCTTTACGGTCTCCACGAAGGAGCCCTCGAGCCATGTGACGTTGGGCATTTTGCCCACCATGGCGCCTCCGCACTCCGCCTGGCGGCCGCTCACTACCTTCGGCTTGACATTGAACGTCTTCAGCCATAAGCCGAAGTGAGGCTTGATGCGGAGGAAGGCCTCGCACATGACGATAAACGCTGAGATGTTGATGATGAAGTTCAGGGCCAGATCGTGGAAATCCAGGCCGTAGTAGAACATGAGCCCCCGGATGAATGGGTGGAGAGGGAATCCCAGTCCACGGAGGAAATGGGTAAGGAACACTACCCTCTCATGGGGCCTGGGGGTGGGGATGAGCTGCCCCTCATTTGGGAGCCGGTGCGTGATGTCGTTGGGCAGGTATCCGGCTCTCCTCAGCTTCTTGATGTGTCCCTCCGTGACGAAGGAGACCATCCACCTACCTCCCGCTCCGGACATGGTTGGAGAAGGTTGAGGTGAGAAGTGCGGACTTGGGCGCTGGAGCTCGAGTGCGCGAAAATGGATGAGCAAAGGAGGAAGAAGGCGTGGATGAAAAGGTGAATCCTTGTCCCTTTATATGAACGAATGAAACTATGCGTCCCCACTAGCCTGGTGAAACTCGCTTATCCCCCAAGCGCTGTAATTGATGGCGCGGTTGGGTTACCCATGCCCGTATTGATGAGAATCCCGTAATAAGGGGGACACGATCTCTGCTTTGACAAGACATGTCAAAAAACTGCCTCGCGTTATGTGCGGGGCTAGTTAAAGGTAACGATTTGAATAATCAGCGGGCCATCGCATAATGTCGTGTTGCCAAAACAAGTCAACAAATTAGATTTGTGGAAATATTATTCTCTCTACGGTGGTATGTGGAACTTATTTTGCAGGGTCGGACACTATCCTTGTATTCAGATTCTTCCGTGGTGTATTCGGAGGAGGAACCCGCCTTGCAATGCCTAAGACAATACTATGCGCCGGACTCATCGTCATTGAAGCCTGGTTCAGGGGCTACTGAGGGAGTCCTGGATTAGGGGGTCTCCGGACAGCCAGACTGTTAGACTATGAAGATACAAGATTGAAGACTTTATCTCGTGTCCGGATGGGACTCTACTTGGCGTGGAAGGCAAGCTAGGCAATACGGATATGTATATCTCCTCCTTTGTAACCGACCTTGTGTAACCCTAGCCCCTCTGGTGTCTATATAAACCGGAGGGTTTTAGTCCGTAGGACAACATACAATCATACCATAGGCTAGCTTCTAGGATTTAGCCTCTCTGTTCTCATGGTAGATCTACTCTTGTACTACCCGTATCATCAATATTAATCAAGCAAGACGTAGGGTTTTACCTCCATCAAGAGGGCCTGAACCTGGGTAAAGCATCGTGTTCCCTGCCTCCTATTACCATCCGCCTTAGACGCACAGTTCGGGACCCCCTACCCGAGATCCGCCGGTTTTGACACCGACAAGGAGGCATCTGTAACATCTTCCATGAAGCAAATCAGGGACAGGATGGGGAGCCAATGTAGGGGCTAGTGACGCCGGGCGTTGCATATTACCCCGCGACAACACCTTCTGCCAACCTTCACACGAATCCGCATCACATGCCATGCCCGGCCGAGCAACCGGAATTGAGGATTTGGTAGTCGGCGGCAGTGGCCGGCGGGCCAGCACCTCGTCCTCCTCATCTTCTTCATCGTCGGTAAGAGAGCTCCACAAAACAGGTTGTGCCTTGTCTAGACCTAACACAGTGCCAACAGGATTGAGGGTGGTGCCACTTCCACATGAGTCAAGGACGATGTAGCGGAGCCAGCAGGGTTCATGGACGATGTAGCGGGGCCAACAGTAGTCGTGGTTGGTGCTTTAGCAACAGCAGCTGGAGGTGGCACCTAGACTTTTACAGGAGTCGAGGACAACGTGATACTTCTCCATCGTATCTACTTTTCCAAACTCTTTTTCCCTTGGTTTGGACCCTAACTTGCATGATTTGAATGGAACTAACCTGAACTGACGTTGTTTTCAGCAGAATTGCCATGGTGTTATTTTTGTGCTGAATAAAAAGTTCTTGGAATGACCTGAAACTTCACGGAGATAACTTTTGGAATCAATAAAAAATATTGGTGAATGAATCAAGTGAAGGGGTCCCACACCCTGGTCACAAGGGTGGGGGCGCGCCCTCCGACCTTGTGGGACCCCTGGACCTCCACCAACCTCAACTCCAGCTCCATATATTCACTTTCGAGGAGAAAAAATCAGAGAGGAGGATTCATCGCATTTTACGATATGGAGCCACCGCCAAGCCCTGTTCTTCCTTGGGAGGGAAGATCTGGAGTCTGTTCGGGGCTCCAGAGAAGGGAATCCGTCTCCATCATCATTATCAACCATCCTCCATCACCAATTTCATGATGCTCACTGCCATGCGTGAGTAATTCCATCATAGGCTTGCTGGACCGTGATGGGTTGGATGAGATTTACCATGTAATCGAGTTAGTTTTGTTAGGGTCTGATCCCTAGTATCCACTATTTTCTAAGATTGATGTTGCCATGACTTTGCTATGCTTAATGCTTGTCACTAGGGCTCGAGTGCCATGATTTCAGATCTGAACCTATTATGTTTTCATGAATATATTTGTGTTCCTAATCCTATCTTGCAAGTTATAGTCACCTACTACGTGTTATGACCCGACAACCCTGGAGTGACAATAGTCGGGACCACTCCCGGTGATGTCCGTAGTTTGAGGAGTTCATGTATTCACTAAGTGTTAATGCTTTGGTCTGGTACTCTACTAAAATGAGGCCTTAATATCCCTTACTTTCCAATAGGACCCCACTACCATGGGAGGGTAGGACAAAAGATGCGATGCAAGTTCTTTTCCATAAGCACGTATGACTACATTCGGAATACATGCCTACATTATATTGATGAATTGGAGCTAGTTCTGTGTCACCTTATGTTATAACTGTTGCATGATGAATTCCATCCGACATAATTATCCATCATTGATCCGTTGCCTATGAGTTCGTCTCGTATTGATCTTTGCTCCATTACTTTTCTGTTGCCATTGTTACGATTGCTACAAAACTGCTACTATTACTTTTGCCACTGTTACCATTACTTCCATATTACTTTGCTACTAAATACTTTGCTGTAGATATTACGTCTTTCAGGTGTGGTTGAATTTACAACTTAGCTGCTAATACTTGAGAATATTCTTTGGCTCCCCTTGTGTCGAATCAATAAATTTGGGTTGAATTCTCTACCCTTGAAAACTGTTGCGATCCCCTATACTTGTGGGTTATCAAGACCTTTTTCTGGCGCCGTTGCTGGGGAGCATAGTTCTATTCTCTGAGTCACTTGGGATTTATTTCTGTTGATTACTATGACGAATCTGAAAGATCAAAGAACTAAGATTTTTCCCTCAACTACAATGGAAGGTGAGGAACTGCCATCTAGCTCTGCACTTGATTCTCCTTCTGTTTTAAGTAAACTTGCGACACCTACACCTGCTATTGATTCTGATATGTCGCATGTTATTGATGATGCCACTTCTGCTATGCATGATGCTTATGATGAAACTACTTATGTGCTTGATAATACTGTGCCACTAGGTGAATTTCTTGATGAACAACTTGCTAGGGTTAGAGAGAATGAAATTACTGAAACTGGGATATTATTGAAACTGAAGATTATGATTCCCCCCTAGATATGAATTGCATGTTGTACCTGAGGGTTATATTATGGATGAAGAAACTGCTAGAGACTTCCTTGCTTGTAATGATAGAGATGATCTTAAGAAACTATTAACTAAGCTGAAAGAAAAATCCTTGAATGCTAGAATGAAATATGATCCAAATTTTGCTACTTCACCTATCTTTGTTACTGATAAGGATTATGAATTCTCTGTCGATCCTGAGTTAATTACTTTGGTTGAATATGATCTTTTCTATGGTTATGAATCTAAAACTGTTGTGGCACATCTTACTAAATTAAATGATACAGCCACCCTATTTGCTCATGAGAAAAATTTGCTATTACTATATTCTTAAAATGTTTCCTTTCTCATTAAATGGTGATGCTAAGATATGGTTTAATTCTCTTGCTCCTGGTTGTGTGCGTAGTCCCTAGGATATGATTTATTACTTCTCTCAAAAATATTTCCCCGCTCATGAAAAACAAGCCGCTTTAAGGGATATATTTAATTTTGTGCAAATTGAAGAAGAGAGTCTCCCGCAAGCTTGGGGAGGCTTCTCCAATTACTTAATGCTTTGCGTGATCACCCTCTCAAGAAAAATGAAATACTTGATATCTTTTATAATGGACTAACCGATGCTTCCAGAGACCACCTGGATAGTTGTGATGGTTGTGTTTTCAAGGAAAGAACTGTTGAGCCAGCTGAATTGCTATTGAATAATATATAGAGTAATGAAAATGATTGGACACTTCCTGAACCAACTCCGAAACCAACTCCAAAGATAAGGGGTATTCCATTTCTTAGTCCTCAAGATATGCAAGAGGCAAAGAAATCTATGAAAGAAAAAGCTATTAAAGCTGAAGATGTTAAGAATCTACCGACTATTGAAGAAATACATGGTCTTGATAACCCGACACAGGTAGTATAGGTAAACTCCCTCCGTAGATTTGATGAAGGTGATATTCCTCATAATAAGTCTGCTAGACAATGCCTGGATGAGTTTGATAATTTTATTGTTAAACAAGAGAACTTCAATGCTTATGTTAGTAGACAATTGAAATACAATGCTTACATGCTTGACCACTTGGGTGATTATATGAGTAGAACTATTAATGATCTTAAGATTATTAGTAAACATGCTTCCATGGTCACAACTCAAGTAGAACAAGTACTTAAGGCTCAAGATGATTTGCTTATTGAGTTGAATAGTAAGAATAATGATAATGTTGTTAGGGTTATGACTAGAGGTGGTAAAATGACCCAGGAATCTTTGTATCCTGAAGGCCATCCTAAGAGAATTGGGCAAGATTCTCAGAGAGTTAATACTAATGCACCTAGTCCTAGTAATAAAAAGAAAAAGTAAACTGATAGGGCTTTGCATGCTAGTGAACCTGCTATAACCACACCTGAGAATCCCAATGATATGTCTATTTATGATGCTGAGACACAATCTGGTGATGAACATGAACCTAGTGATAATGTTAATAATGATGTTCATGTTGATGCTCAACCTAGTAATGATAATGATGTAGAGATTGAACCTACAATTGATCTTGATAACCCACAATCAAATAATCGATCACTACAAAAAATACACTTCCGTGATGATACGTGTTTGTCACAGTAGGTCACGTTTTCTGTCATGCATCTACATCCATGACAAATTTATGATAGAATGAAGATAGTCATACCTGTGTTGTTGTAGAAGTGTTCCATGACATTACCAAAATCATTATCACGGAAGTGTCCACTTCCATGAAGATAAATCGCGTGTCACAGAAGTGCTTACGTCAAGGGTGACCTACACGTGGCATCCGAAGTAACGGAACACCGTTAAGCTACCGGGTCCAGTTTTGGACCCGATAACCCGTTAAGAGCCCTGACCAATGGGGATTTTCCACGTGTAAAATCATCATTGGCCGGAGGAAACACGTGTCAGCTCCGTGTTGGCACATGTGTCACTCATCCAATGGGCGAGATGCGCCTATGATATGTTAACACATGGACCGGCCCAAAAGTGGCCCATAAAGTTTAAATGGGCCGACCCAACTAAAGGCCCACAAGATTTTGCGGACCATAATGGGACGGCCCAACTAAAGGCCCATAAGATTTTGCGGGCCATAATGGGTCGGCCCAGGTAAAGGCCCCCAAGATTTTTGCGGGCCATAATGGGCCGGCCCAGGTGAAGGCCCACAAGATTTTTGTGGACCATAATGGGCCGGCCCAGCTAAAGGCCCACGAGATTTCGCCGACATTAATGGGCCGACCCAGCTGTAGGCCCACAAGATTTGGAGGACCCTAGTAGGCCGGCCCATTAACTGGCTGCCATGTTTTGGGCCAAATGCCGGCCCATATTTGATCCGGTCCATTAATGACCTGCCATGTTCCGGGCCTAATAATGGCCCATATGAGATCTGGCCCATTAAAAGCCTGCCACGTTCTGGGCCAAATTACGCCTAGATCAGGTCCAACCCTTTAAGAGGCTTTGGGCTAAATTATGGCCCATATCAGATTCAGCCAGTTAACTGGACACTACGCTTTTGGGCCCATTTGCTAAAGGCCCATTTAGTAATTCGACCTGATATTAGTTTCGGCCTATTAAGGTCCCGTTTAACATTTTGGCCCTATATTAATTTTGGCCTGTTAAAAGCCCGTCATATAGTTGGGCCTAACTATGGCCCGGTTTGCATCCGGCCTGCTCGTAGCCGATAATCTGATTGGGCCAAACAAGGACCGAGACAATTTTGTACTGTTATAAGCCAATGATTTGAGTGGAACATTCATGGGCCGGGGTCTATTTCAACTTGCTACCGGTCCATGAGCTGTTCGGCACGTTTCAGGCCCAACCTACTTTTCAGCCTCCTAAAGGCCCATTGAGTTTTCTTGGGAAAATAGGGCCGGCGATTTACTTGGCCTATTAAAGGCCCGAATCTACTAGTGGGCCAGTTTACATTTAGGCCTGTTGGCGGACCAATATGACGGGGCCCATGATGCGGATCATACATGGTGATTTGCATGACGACCCGATTATGTACCGTAATTTTACGGTTTGGCCGGTTTACTGCGAAGACATGATATATATATATAGTAAAATAACTGTAGCATCGTGAATAAGAAAAAAACCTAGACTATACAATAAAGAAATTATGGCATATTACATCCACTGGCATCAAAGTTCGCCACTGTGATAATAAAGCACAAGCAGACAGCAGATTACATACACTGGGCATCAAAGATCGCCACTAGTGCAACTAAACACGCCGACAAAATAGTATACAAAACCGACAGCACTTCAATAGAGTTCAAGAAAGGTTAGCCCTGCTGGGGAGCTGCTGCGCAAGCTGATGAGACTACGCTTGTTTAACACTTATATCCTCCTCACTCTGAAAGATAAACAAGCAGATAGATGACAGGTTCTACACATAAAAGTATCAGTGCTGACAATTCATCACATTTCTTACTGACAAATAAAGTGACACAGTTTAAAATAGAATTAACACAATATGGAATTGTTTAGGTCAAGACATGGCAGGAAATGACATTGTGAAGGAGTTGGTAGCTTCACGACACCACTGGATTACAGATCAAGAACTCATAAGTATCAATGGTTAGTGTGCTGTCAATTTATCCCATTTCAGATTGGCAAAATAAGATCACTTGCTCTGTATAGTTTAATTTACATGGTATGAAGAAGGAACTTGGTTGTATAACTGAAAACTTAAATTGAGAAGGACAAACTTTTGTTTATGAACTGGAGTACATAATAAACTTTAAACATGCAATTTGATGCAAACAACAAAAATAAACAACCGTTGCAGTCATGCCTAACCAAATATACACAACAAAGTTTGAAGGCTTGAGAAGGACAAACTTACATTATTGGTGAAGGCAGGCTCTATAAAGCCCTTGTCCATGCTGATGGGGGGTGGGGGCAATTCAAGAAGTTTACCACATTATCTTCTTCATAAGCATTGCCTTTATTCTACATTTTGTCAAGAGTAAATATAGATGTGACAATATAAGAAAAAATAGAGAATATTTAAGATAAGATGAAGAGTGATGCTACATAACCAAGTAGCTATAAATGTAAGTACATCGATACAGGCAAAAGGTACAACCAAGAGCAATGCAGAGCTAAACTTCTTCAGTACTATCGGTGTTATCCAACCTTATGGTAAGAGTAAATATAGATCTTATGTGTAGAAAATGGAGGACAAAGGAAAATAAGCTGCAGAGTGATGGTACATGAACAACTACCTGTCAATATAAGTACACTGATAAAGGACAACATGTACTTACAAGAATAATGCAGAGCTAAAAAAATTTCATTGGCATTGGATATATTCTACACTAATGTAACCATTCATATAGGTCAGATAATTTGGAGTGAACAATTGATAAGCAAGCTATCATGCATACTGCTGTCACACAATGAACCAGGTATGTATACAAGTACAGTGATACAGGACAACAGGTACTAATAAGAGCAAAGCAGTGGGCAGCATATTTGCGATATCCTGCCGTTCGTTTCAAACCGGAATTCTTTTTCGAGTAGATTTCCTGCAAAAAAGATCCATAAGGCACATGCGGAAAAGTACAAGTTCAAATTTTCATGCGATATCATAGACAGTACCTCATCCTCGGAATGAGACCAGTGCATAACAAGGTTTTTCCATTCAATGTGTTCTAAATTTAGCACAGGAGACTTCACCAGAAATTCGTTTATAGGCTTGCCATCAAAGTGTGATTTCCTCAGGTAACACCGATACTACTGCAATGCTTCCTTGAAAAGCGCAAGCAAGCTTTGCTCTTCATGACCATCCAGATTGACCCTCGCCTACTTACAACAATGTAATGTAAATCATTGATGTGTTCAATCAGCAGAAAATAGGAAAATAATCACCATGAATAATAGCACTTACACGTAAGTGGGACAGGAAGATGTGAAAATGGTGTTTGTCTTCACTATAATCTTCCCATGATGGGAATATATATGCACGTAGTCCCTAACAACATTGAAAGCATTGTCTTTTAAACTGGGAATAATTGGAATAGGGTTCCAATCTGTAGGAATTGGCCGTCTCTGCAGTTGGGATAGGTCTTCGGCCAGTGGACTTGCTGTACTTTTTGCTGGAGTGGGATTTTTCTATGGTACGGCTGGTGCTATGGCAACTGAAATCAGCATACCTTTTGCTGGAGTGCAGGTCCTGTGTGGTGCGGCTAGTGGTGTGGCCAGTGAAGTATTGGTACAGTCTGCTGGAGTCGGTCCTACGTTTTGTGTCACTGGTTGTACAACCAATATAAGTGGGGTGCTGTCTGATTTCTCCGGCACAACCACGTTTTTAATGACTTTGCTGGTGCTCCTTCAGGTTCGGCAATCACCCTCTTCCTTTTTGATGTCTGATGCACAAGAACAACATTTGAGTGGAAAAACATGGTATGATGACAGATGGAATATGTATTGATAATGGATGGGCATGGCATCTCGACATATATGATGAGTAAACTAAGCAGATGGCGGTGCAACAGAGTAGAAGAAATGCAAGACAACATATGCAAGATACGCGCAATCAATAAAACCTTGCCAAATTAGAACAAGCACCTTGATGCGTGAACAGGACAGGCCATCAGCCTTTGACTCCTCGAGGTTAGAATAGTCATTAGGATCATATTCTGAACAAGAATCAACAGCTGGTGAGCATATGAGTTTCATTGCATCCAGAATGGCACTCGATGCCTTGGTGCCAATTTTGTAAGTCATTGCGGTGTTTAGCTTCAAGAGTGGACTGCTGCTAGTGCGATACAAAGCAGCTACACAGATCATAGTGTAGATATAACGGGAAAACCGTAAGCATCAGAGTAAAATCAGCAAAGTGGAACTTGCTGGAATATATGTGCTAGTATTGCCGGTACGGCTAGAAAGCCTTCGGATACCAGCTCTCTTCAACTGAAGGTGTGGTACTGTTAATATCAGTGTAACTCTCAAAGGCGACACAGCTCCCCGCATTTCCTTGCTATTCTTATAGGATTCAAGTGGGCAGGCCACTACAAATCCTATTCCCATGTTTACAAAATCCTACAAATCAAAGAGGCCCGACGAGTTCAAAGTGTCCATACCAACCAACTGTATAGACCTCGACAATGCAAATGTCCCTGCTCATATTCACTACAAGGAACATACTATACTACTATCATACTCCCTCCATTCCAAAATATAAGTCTTGGTAGAGATTTCCACTATGGATCACATACATATGTATCCAGATACATTTTAGAGTGTAGATTCACTCATTTTGCTCCATATGTAGTCCATGGTGGAATCTATACAAAGACTTGTATTTAGGAATGGAGAGAGTACTTATTAAAGAAGAACGGAAGAGGAACATGCTAAAGAAGAGCAAGCAGATTTTGGATAATAAAATGTTCATTGCACAGTGCCCACACATGATGAACCAGAGCGCATTAAGAAAGCAACTCCTTGCTGTCTCCCTATATGTGGTGCACGTGCTTTTTCGAAAGTAAAGTAGGAACATTAGCTAACCAATTAAATGTTATCTATTTTAGTAATATCAGCATCATATCAGATTCGTACTTGAGCAACAAATTTGGAATTATGAGTGGCACGTTGTTTAGCTTGATGGATTCAGGAGCAGTGCTAAGCAGGTACGATGATGGTACTGAATATAAAGGCATGTCTGCATTTTGGTCAGTCGACCATTTCAGGCGGTTGGATGAAGATCCTACGTCTCCTAACCATTCTTCTTCCTCGTCTCTGATTCTTCCCATACAGAACACCGCACGGGCCACCGGTCGGACCATCGGCCCCACCGCCTATGTTCCTCCGCCACCCCCACCCCCACCCCCGCCCCCACCAGCGTCGAGTTTTCTTCGTTCGGCGAGGCCCCACCATCGCCCCCCAACAACCAAAGTCCCCACCCGAGCCCCTTCGTTCGCACCGGCGAACTCCGGCGAGCTCTGAAAAATCGACTGACCCAATTTTGAAAATTAGTCTATTGTGATTTAACTAGTGTGGAATATAAAAGGCGAAATCCATAAGCATTGAGAGTATAGTGTTGAGCGTGCCATGGCGGATCGAAAGGTGCAAACCGGATAAAGGCAACTTCGCAACCAATGTTTGCTCTCAACTAGCAAGTAAGTGATGGACAAGAAATCAGAGTAAAGCAGTGGCGATCTATTTTCTTGCTGCGATAAATAAGTTGAGCACATACGAAAGAGTATCGCCTCTCGTGCGGCGCCGTGTAGGCATCTGCTGAGAATTTGATGGTGCTATGGTAGCGATGGTTGTCAGCGGTGTGGAAGCAGATCTAGGAGGGTAGACGGTGGCGGCGGGGCGCGGTGGACGAGACGGTCGTAGGAGCGACACCGACAAGGTGGACGACGGCGGGGATGAATCGAGAGGACGGGATGCAAGGATCCCGGTCTGAAGCCGTGGATGAGAGAGGTCGATCTCTTGTAATGGACGGCGGCGGCGGGGTATCAGCTTCGGCATGGTGGAGGAGGACGGCGGTGGATGGGGTGGCGGACGGAGGAAGCTGGGTGGAGAGGGTGTTTTGCCGCCCACAGAGTACGAATGGGGAAATGGAGGTGGAGAGGAAGGGGGGAACCATGTCTTCAGGGCGCGCTTGTCTCAAATACGAGGAAATTTACAAACTTAGCCCCCGTTTCAAATTTCCTACATCACAGCAATATTAGTCGGTTGGGGATAGGACGGTAATCTCGCATACACCGAATATTTGCCGACGAGAGTTTGTTTTTGGCGCCCACCGTGTATGAATCGGGGAGGGAGTCGATTTCGGCCGAGGACACACTGTGTTTTGGCGCCCACCGTGTATGAATCCGGGTGAGAGGCGGTTATGTCACATTCGAGTGAAATTACAAACCTACCCCTATCTAAACCTATAGAAATCGAGCAGATAGGCTTTGCGTGGCAGGGATAGGCAGTAGTAATTTCCATCTTGCAGATTTTGGTTTCGAACGGTTACGGCGACTTTCCCCGCACCGACTCAATTCGAATCCCGTTTGTATTCTATTTTTTTCGGGCGGGATCCATTTTTGATTGGAATAAAAATCTATATACATCTTTTTTTAATATATATACTTTCACAAGCACAACAAAGAATTCTGCTCCTTTATATGTATAATATGATTTACAAATACAATGATCTCAAAATTATAAGGTTGAATTCAAAAAATTAAACCAAATTATGTTCTACTAAAATGTATGGATCAGTAATATCTACATATTAAATAACATAGATGGGCGTGAATTCATATGAGTATGCATGTTTGATAGATCAATTTTGGTTTGAGTATGGATTACATGTATCATCATATAGAATTCAAATATTTGAATCCCTTTTATGTTCACTCCTTTCATGCCCATCTCTCTCGCATGCATGCTCCTTCATGTAGCTATCACTCTCTTTTCTCCAGCTCACCCGCACGCTCACTTCATGTTTCTCCTATCCTCTCAAACATGGTCTCTTGACGTCTCCCTTGAGAAGTGTCACACTCTCCCTATCAGTATACATTACACGGTTTTCGTTATCACTCACATCTCTACCGTTCTCTTGTATCACTAGGTACCTAAGCTTTCTTTTTCACCGCCACACACACAGTCTCCACTCGTCTTTCACTTTGTCTTTCTCTCTATGGGATTCTCTCACACACCCTATATGTCTCTAGATATGAATCATACCACTAAAATTACTCTCTATCTCTCTCTCCTGTAGACACAACATTTGTTGCGGTCTCCTTTTCGTCTCCATCCCAGAATGACATTATTCATTTGTTTACCGATCAGACAAACTCCCCCCTCTCTCTCTCACACACACACACACAACTCCTGCTTCCACTCCCCTTCTCGACTACCGTCTCTCTCTCTCACACACAAAACTCTCGCTTTCGCACCCCCGTCTCATATTTCTCTCACAAACATTTATCGACTAGCCTCTAGATAGGTTTATACACCCGCACACTCGTGCTTACACTATCGCATACATGTCTCTCTCCCGCTCCTTGTATCTATGTAGATTTTTCTTCCCTTCTTGAGACACGCCCTTTCGATCATACACACACACACTATCGCCTCATTTTAAGCTAATACCTCTCGCACACACACTCTTTGTGTCTTTGTCACACATGCACTCCGTCCTCCTCCTCTCTCCCTCTCTCTCACACACACATGGGCTTTTTGCAACAACTAGCAAGATGCCCATGTGTTGCACGGAACATGAAGATGCATTTGTATGAGTATTTTATCTTTTGGGAGAAAAGGATGAACAAGGGAAGGACTTATTTGCAAGTGTGGAGAGGGGTGTGGGTATCTTTTGCAAAATTGCCATAGTTTCATTCCTATCCATCAGCTATAGATCGGACGGCCTATATTGCAGGATGGCAGGCACGTGATCATCACCGACTATGCTTTTTATAAGAGTAGGGATAAAAAACAGAGTTGGTGGTGATGGTGGGCCTGCCATCCTACAACATAGGCTGTCTGATTTATATCTGACGGATAGGAACGAAACTATGGCAATTTACCCGCACTCCTCTCCACATTTGCAGATAAGGCCTTCCCTCGTTCATCCTTTTCTCCCACAAGATCTTGATGTTCCGTGCAACGCACGTGCATCTTGCTAGTAAGAGTAGAAATTAGACATATACCACTTCTCGAATCTTGAAACCAACAACATTCCTCCCTTATCTCTTCAAAACCGCCAAAGGAATATATCTTGAGTGAAACATAACATTTTTTTAGTGATATACGTATTTCAAAACTAGACTTTTTTGTACAAAATCGGTGAATATGTATTAATCTACTCAGATCGTGTGGCAACGCATTGGCACATTGCTAGTAGTTATTATAATTTTGTGGACACCAGACAAATGGTGGAGTACATATACGAAGAGAAGAGGCGCACGCACGCAGTCGGTCTCTCGCTGTCTCGCACACATGAGTGTTACGTAAAGGCAACGTTAACAAATAAACCATAAAACCCTAGGTGCACGATTGCTGCATTCGCAGGTACCAGGTACGTGGTGGAGCGCACCTTTGTAGGAATAGTCAGCTCGCGTGATAATTTGATCCCTAGGAGTTGATGGTCGGGACCACAGGTGAACGACTTGGAGGCGGTGGCTCCCCAGTTGCCACAGATCGAGTAGTCACATTTAAAATATCATTTTTAGCGGGGTTAAGAGTTCTGATTTTCAATGGCGCGTTATAAGTACTAAGTAGTTTTTAGAACGATTGGTATGGAGCGAAAATGGAATTCATAGTACTACCTACTACGTGCCTCCTTGGCGTATGGTTGTATGGGTTTATGTTGCGAGATGTTGAACCTGGTAGTTCTAGGGCAAATACTATGTTTAGATTTAGATGTTGGTTTTCGGTAATGAAAATCGGAAGGGGGAGCCCTTCTTTGATAAAAAATTACTACTACATCAGCATGTTTGCTATTCCCGTGTGCATGATACCAGCTAAGATACCACCATTATGGCTAGCCTTAATCATCGCATGCAATAATTTAGTGCATCTTGAAATATGAACATGTGTGGGGCGTGTATGTTTTTAATGACTTGAGACTATACCTAGCCCGACATGCAAGATGAGACTTATTATGCACCGTTCCCCATACCTGCAGGAAGCCCGTTCGTTTCCAAATCTTTTCCTCTCCATGTGTGGAAACAATATGCCTGCCAGACTCTCCTTCTCCCTCCGGCGGTCCCACCACTCCACCCCGTGTGGAAAAAATCTGCATGCATGACTCTCCTCCCCCAGCGCTCGTCCAATCCATTGTGACCAGCAATATTTCCACCCCTTCCCTTCCCCGTAATTTACTCCAACAAATATGCCCACATAGTTGTTACTTAACTGCAGGTGCATTGCATCACTGACATATGGGCCCAACAGGGGCCTGGCCCACATGTCAGTGACACAACTGGACCTGCAGTTAAGTCAGTGCAGCTCAGTCCATATCTTACGTAGGTGTGCCATTGCTCGCTATAAATACTACGCCTCCCACGACATCGCTATCTCCTCCCCCTCATGTTCACGTTCATCGCTATCTCCTCCCCCTCCCTCTCACGTCGACCACCATGGCATTGCCCCTCCCAAGCCCTAGGCGCCCCTCGTTGCACCGCGCGGACGGTCACGCGTCGCCATTCCGTTCCTCACCGCCACTAGTCAAGGAGGACGCCTCGGTGTTCCGCTCCTCGCCGCGACGTGACGCATCGCCGTTCCGTTCCTCGCCGCCACTAGTCGAGGAGGACGCGTCGATGTTCCGCTCCTCGCCGCGACGCGTCGAAGTGGACGCGTTGGCGTTCCCAATCTCGCCAGCACGCGTGTCGGAGGACGCGTCGGCTCCCCGCCACGAGGAGAATGCCGCGCCGCCCGCCGAGCCCCCCATCCTTGAGGAGCTTTGGAAAGAAATGGATGTCGCCTTGTGGGAGGCTTTGCCTCCAGTAGAGCGCGCCAAAATAGAGGCGGAGAAGAAGGCCGAGGAAGAGAAGCGCACCACGGAACAAGATGCCTGGGAGGCTAATACGTCCACTTTGCATTATGCTTTTATATCGATATTTATTGCATTATGGGTTGTTATTACACATTATGTCACAATACTTATGCCTATTCTCTCTTATTTTACAAGGTTTACATAAAGAGGGAAAATGCCGGCAGCTGGGATTCTGGGCTGGAAAAGGAGCAAATATTAGAGACCTATTCTGCACAGCTCCAAAAGTCCTGAAACTTCACGGAAGACGTTTTCAGAATATATAAAAAATACTCGGCGAAAGAAGTTCACCAGGGGGGCCACACCCTGCCCACGAGGGTGGGGGCGCGCCCTACCCCCCTGGGCGCGCCCCCTACCTCGTGGCCCCCCTGGTGGCCCTCCGGTGGCCATCTTCTGCTATATGAAGTCTTTCGATGAGAAAAAAAATCATAAGCCATCTTCTCGGATGAAACTCCGCCGCCACGAGGCGGAACCTTGGCGGATCCAATCTAGGGCTTCGGCAGAGCTGTTCTGCCGGGGAAACTTCCCTCCGGGAGGGGGAAACCATCGCCATCGTCATCACCAACGCTACTCTCTTCGGGAGAGGGCAATCTCCATCAACATCTTCATCAGCACCATCTCCTCTCAAAACCCTAGTTCATCTCTTGTATCCAATTCTTGTCTCCAAGTCCGGGATTGGTACTCGTAGGTTGCTAGTAGTGTTAATTACTCCTTGTAGTTGATGCTAGTTGGTTTATTTGGTGGAAGATCATATGTTCAAATCCTATATGCATATTAATACCCCTCTGATTATGAACATGTTTATGCTTTTTGAGTAGTTACGTTTGTTCCTGAAGACATGGGAGAAGTCTTGCTATTAGTAGTCATGTGAATTTGGTATTCGTTCAATATTTTGATGAGATGTATGTTGTCTCTCCTCTAGTGGTGTTATGTGAACATAGACTACATAACACTTCACCATTATTTGGACCTAGAGGAAGGCATTGGGAAGTAATAAGTAGATGATGGGTTGCTAGAGTGACAGAAGCTTAAACCCTAGTTTATGCGTTGCTTCGTAAGGGGCTGATTTGGATCCATATGTTTCATGCTATGGTTAGGTTTACCTTAATACTTTTGTTGTAGTTGCGGATGCTTGCAATAGAGGTTAATCATAAGTGGGATGCTTGTCCAAGTAAGGGCAGCACCCAAGCACTGGTCCACCCACATACCAAATTATCAAAGTACCGAACGGGAATCATATGAACATGATGAAAACTAGATTGACGATATTCCCATGTGTCCTCGGGAGCGCTTTTCTCTATATAAGAGTTTGTCCAGGCTTGTCCTTTTCTACAAAAAGGATTGGGCCACCTTGCTGCATGTTATTTACTTTTGCTACTTGTTGGTCGTTACAAATTATCCTATCACAAAAACTATCTGTTACCACTTATTTCAGTACTTGCAGAGAATACCTTGCTGGAAACCGCTTATCATTTCCTTCTGCTCCTCGTTGGGTTTGACACTCTTACTTATCGAAAGGACTACGATAGATCCCCTATACTTGTGGGTCATCAAGACTCTTTTCTGGCGCCGTTGCCGGGGAGTGAAGAGCCTTTGGTAGGTGGAATTTGGTAAGGAAAAATTTATATAGTGTGCTGAAATTTACTGTCACTTGTTACTATGGAAAGTAATCCTCTGAGGGGCTTGTTCGGGGTATCTTCACCCCGACCAGTAGAGCAAAGAGTTGCTCCTCAACCTACTGAACCTACTGAAAATGAAAATGTCTGCTCTGAAATTCCTTCGGGTGTGATAGATAAACTTCTAGCTAATCCTTTTTAGGAGATGGAACAAAGCATGCTGATGAGCATCTAATATATGTGGATGAAGTTTGTGGATTATTTAAGCTTGCAAGTATACCCGGAGATGTTGTTAAGAAGAAGGTCTTCCCTTTATCTTTGAAGGGAGATGCATCGACATGTTATAGGCTATGTGATGATATGGGGTCATGGAACTACAAACAATTGAAATTGGAATTTCATCAGAAGTTTTATCCTATGCATCTTGTTCATCGTGATCGCAATTATATATATAATTTTTGGCCTCGCGAAGGAGAAAGCATCGCTCAATCTTGGGGGAGGCTTAAATCAATGTTATACTCATGCCCAACCATGAGCTCTCAAGAGAAATGATTATTCAAAAAATTTATACTCGGCTTTCTGATAACAATCGCACCATGCTTGATACTTCTTGTGTTGGCTCTTTTATGATGAAGACTATTGAATTCAAATGAGATTTATTCAAAAGAATTAAACACAACTCTGAAGATTGGGACCTCGACGAAGGTAAGGAGTCAGGTATGACACCTAAGTTTGATTGTGTTAAATCTTTCATGGATACCGATGTTTTCCGTAAATTCAGCACTAAATATGGACTTGACTCTAAGATAGTAGCTTCTTTCTGTGAATCTTTTGCTACTCATGTTGATCTCCCCAAGGAGAACTGGTTTAAATATCATCCTCCCATAGAAGTAAAAGTAGCTGCACCTATTAAAGTTGAAGAAAAGACTGTCACTTACAATGATCCTATTGTTCCTACTGCTTATGTTGAGAAACCACCTTTTCCTGTTAGGATGAAGGATCATGCTAAAGCTTCAACTATGGTTCGTAAAAGCAATATTAAAACTTATACACCTCCTGAGCAAGTTAAAGTTGAACCTAATATTGATATTGTTAAAGATCTCTTGGCTGATAATACTGATGGGCATGTTATTTATTTCTGTGATGAAACTGCTAGAATTGCTAAACCTTGTGCTAAAGATAAACCTAGACCTGTGGAAGACATGCCTGTTATTTCTGTTAAAATAGGAGGTCATTGTTATCATGGTTTATGTGATATAGGTGCCAGTGCAATACCTATTAGCCTATATAGAGAAATTATGAATGATATTGCACATGTTTAGTTAGAAGATATTGATGTCACAATTAAACTTGCCAATAGAGATACTATTTCATCAATGGGAATTGTTAGAGATGTTGAAGTATTGTGTGGGAAAACTAAATATCCTGCTGATTTTCTTGTTCTTGGTTCCCCACAAGATAGCTTTTGTCCCATTATATTTGGTAGACCCTTCTTAAACACTGTTAATGCTACCATAGATTGCAAAAGAGATGTTGTTACTATCGGTTTAGATGATATGTCTCATGAATTTAATTTCTCTAAATTTAGTAGACAACACCGTGAAGAAGAATTACCTAGTAAGGATGAAATTATTGGTCTTGCTTCTATTTTCGTACCTCCTAGTGATCCTTTAGAACAATATTTGCTAGACCATGAAAATGATATGTTTATGAATGAAAGAAGGGAAATAGATGAAGTATTCTTTAAACAGGAACTTATTCTGAAACACAATTTGCCTGTTGAAATCCTAGGGGATCCTCCTCCACCCAAGGGTGATCCCGTGTTTGAGCTTAAACCGTTGCGTGGTACTCTTAAATATGCTTATCTTGATGAGAAAAAGATATATCTTGTTATTATTAGTGCTAACCTTTCAGAGCACGAGGAAGAGAGATTATTGAAAACTCTGAAGTAGCATCGTGCCGCTATTGGGTATACTCTTGATGATCTTAAGGGAATTAGTCCCACTCTATGTCAACATAAAATAAATTTGGAAGAAGATGCTAAACCAGTTCGTGATCATCAATGACGGCTGAATCCTAAAATGAAAGAAGTGGTAAGAAAGGAAATACTAAAGCTCCTTGAGGCAGGTATAATCTATCCCGTTGCTGATAGTCAGTGGGTAAGTCTTGTCCATTGTGTCCCTAAGAAGGGAGGTATTACTGTCGTTCCTAATGATAAAGATGAATTGATTCCTCAAAGAATTATTACAGGTTATAGGATGGTAATTGATTTCCGCAAATTAAATAAGGCCACTAAAAAGGACCATTACCCCTTACCTTTTATCGATCAAATGCTAGAAAGATTATCTAAACATACACATTTTTGCTTTCTAGATGGTTATTCTGGTTTCTCTCAAATACCCGTGTCAGCCAAAGATCAGCAAAGACTACTTTTACTTGCCCTTTTGGTACTTTTGCTTATAGACGTATGCCTTTTGGTTTATGTAATGCACCTGCTACCTTTCAGAGATGCATGATGGCTATATTCTCTGAATTTTGTGAAAAGATTTGTGAGGTTTTCATGGACTATTTCTCCGTCTATGGATCTTCTTTTGATGATTGCTTAAGCAATCTTGATCGAGTTTTGCAGAGATGTGAAGAAACTAATCTTGTCTTGAATTGGGAAAAGTGCCACTTTATGGTTAATGAAGGTATTGTCTTGGGGCATAAAGTTTCTAAAAGAGGTATTGAAGTTGATAAAGCAAAGGTTGATGCTATTGAAAAGATGCCATGCCCCAAGGACATCAAAGGTATAAGAAGTTTCCTCGGTCACGCCGGATTTTATAGGAGGTTCATTAAGGACTTCTTGAAAATTTCTCGACCTCTGACTAATTTATTACAAAAAGATATACCATTTGTCTTTGATGATGATTGCGTAGAAGCATTTGAAATACTTAAGAAAGCATTGATCTCTGCACCTATTGTTCAGCCACCTGATTGGAATTTACCCTTTGAAATTATGTGTGATGCTAGTGATTATGTTGTAGGTGCTGTTCTAGGGCAAAGAGTTGATAAGAAATTAAATGTTATTCAATATGCTAGTAAAACTCTAGACAATGCTCAGAGAAATTATGCTACTACTGAAAAAGAATTCTTAGCAGTTGTATTTGCTTGTGATAAGTTTAGACCTTATATTGTTGATTCTAAAGTAACTATTCACACTGATCATGCTGCTATTAAATATCTTATGGAAAAGAAAGATGCTAAACCTAGACTTATTAGATGGGTTCTCTTGCTACAAGAATTTTACTTACATATTGTTGATAGAAAGGGAGCTGAGAACCCCGTTGCAGACAACTTGTCTAGGTTAGAAAATGTGCTTGATGACCCACTACCTATTGATGATAGCTTTCCTGATGAGCAATTAAATGTCATAAATGCTTCTCATACTGCTCCATGGTATGCTGATTATGCTAATTACATTGTTGCTCAGTTTATACCACCTAGTTTCACATACCAGCAAAAGAAAAAGTTCTTCTATGATTTGAGACACTACTTTTGGGATGATCCACATCTTTATAAAGAAGGAGTAGATGGTCTTATTAGACGTTGTGTACCGGAGCATGAACAGGAACAGATCCTACACAAGTGTCACTCCGAAGCTTATGGAGGATACCATGCTGGAGATAGAACTGCACATAAGGTATTGCAATCTGGTTTTTATTGGCCTACTCTCTTCAAGGATGCCCGTAAGTTTGTCTTATCTTGTGATGAATGTCAAAGAATTGGTAATATTAGTAGACGTCAAGAAATTCCTATGAACTATTCTCTCGTTATTGAACCATTTGATGTTTGGGGCTTTGACTACATGGAACCTTTTCCTGCCTCTAATGGATATGCACATATTTTAGTTATTGTTGATTACGTTACTAAGTGGGTAGAAGCTATTCCAACTAGTAGTGCTGATCATAACACTTCTATTAAAATGCTTAAAGAAGTTATTTTCCAAGATTTGGAGTCCTTAGATATTTAATGACTGATGGTGGTTCACATTTTATTCATGGTGCTTTTCGTAAAATGCTTGCTAAGTATGATGTTAATCATAGAATTACATCCCCTTATCACCCTCAGTCTACTGGTCAAGTAGAATTGAGTAATAGAGAGCTCAAATTAATTTTGCAAAAGACTGTCAATAGGTCTAGAAAGAATTGGTCCAAGAAACTTGATGATGCATTATGGGCCTATGGAACTACATATAAAAAATCCTATGGGTATGTCTCCGTATAAAATGGTTTATGGAAAAGCATGTCACTTACCTCTCGAACTAGAACACAAGGCATATTGGGATATTAAAGAGCTCAATTATGATTTTAAACTTGCCGGTGAGAAGAGGTTATTTGATATTATCTCACTTGATGAATGGAGAACCCAAGCCTACGAAAATGCCAAGTTGTTTAAAGAAAAAGTTAAAAGATGGCATGATAAAAGGATACAAAAGTGTGAGTTTAATGTAGGTGATTATGTATTGCTATACAACTCTCGTTTAAGATTTTTTACAGGAAAACTCCTCTCTAAATGGGAAGGTCCTTATGTTATCGAGGAGGTCTATCGTTCCGGTGCCATAAAAATCAACAACTTTGAAGGCACAAATCCGAAGGTGGTGAAAGGTCAAAGAATCAAACATTATATCTTAGGTAATCCCATAAATGTTGAAACCAATGTTATTGAATCCGTAACCCCGGAGGAATACATAAGGGACACTTTCCGGAATGTTTCAGACCCCGAAAAGGAATAAGTATGTGGTACGGTAAGTAAACCGGCTCCAAAACAGTTTTCAAGGCAATATTTCTCCGTTTTGGAATATTTAGAAAAATAGAAAAATAAGAAGCAGTCCGGGAAGGACACGAGGGCTCCACGAGGGTGGAGGGCACGCCCTACCCTACTGGGCGCGCCCCCTACCTCACGGGCACCTCGTGTGCTCTCCAGACTCCGTTTTCTTACACGACACATATTTTGGTTGGTAAAAATTCATTATATAATCTCCCGGAGGTTTTGACCACCGTATCACGCAAAAATCTCTTGTTCTTGTTTCGAGCTGTTTTCTGCCAGGGTTGTCGAAGCTAAGCATCATGTCGTCTCCCTCCTCCTCCAACAATGAGGGCAACGATGCTTGGCTAATGAAGATAGAGCTGAAGAGAGAAGAACCCATGGAGACCAACAAGGATGAAGGGATCAAGAAGGCCACGGAGGACCAAGCTCCGGCAACAGAAGACATCCTTCAACTTGATCACAATCTTCTTACCCCAACTGAGATCGAAGCTTTCAAGATGATCGAGTTAGCTCGTATACAAAATAAGTATCTCACACATGAAAATGTTTTGTTGAAGGAGCATATCATCGCACTCAAAGGCATTATCCGCAAGTTAGAAGACCTCCTACGCTCAATGTGCGACTATCCATCATCAACAACTCCACCTTCTTCACCAACAAAGGAGACATAATCAGATGGGTATGGGCACTCCCCTTGGCAATTGCCAAGCTCAGGGGAGTGCCCCGGTATCGTATCACCATCACTTTTATCTTTACCGTTTTTCTTAGTTCGATCCTTTTGATAATATCTTGATCTAGTAGAATAAAGTCTATGGCATGATCTAGTTGTGATTTTTGCTTTTATGATCCTTCTATGTAATCGAGTCCGTGAACTATATATAATAAAGATTAGTGTTGAGTCAAGGGCCTGATTATTTTGCCATTCTCTTAAGTGAATAAAATAAAAGAGAAAGAAACAAAAAGAAACAAAGAGATCATATGAATCTTATAGAGAGTAATGAGCTCACATAGAAAAAGTATGATGAATAAAAGTTGTTGAGAGTTGAAAAACATAGTTTTGGTCATTGTTGCAATTAATAGGAAGTAATAAAGAAAGAGAGGTCTTCACATATAAATATACTATCTTGGACATCTTTTATGATTGTGAGCACTCATTAAAATATGACATGCTAAAGAGTTGACGCTGGACAAGGAAGACAATGTAATGGGTTATGTTTTCTTAAATCTGAGATAAATTATATTGTCATGGATCATCCAACATGATTGAGTTTGCCTTTCCCCCTCATGCTAGCCAAATTCATCGCACCAAGTGGAGATACTACTTGTGCTTCCAAATACCCTTAAAACTAGTTTTGCCATGAGAGTACACCATACCTACCTATGGATTGAGTAAGATCCTCCAAGTAAGTTGTCATCGGTGCGAGAAATAAAAAATGTTCTCTAAATATGTATGACTTATTAGTGTGGGAGAAAATAAGCTTTATAAGATCGTGTGATATGAAAGAAATAAAAGCGACAGACTGCATAATAAAGGTCCATATCACAAGTGGCAATATAAAGTGACGTTCT
Source organism: Triticum aestivum (assembly GCF_018294505.1). Lineage (NCBI taxonomy): Eukaryota > Viridiplantae > Streptophyta > Magnoliopsida > Poales > Poaceae > Triticum > Triticum aestivum. The sequence continues at coordinate 555,260,959 of NC_057809.1, read as the reverse complement.
TTCGCATTAAGATTTTGTGAATCCAACCATAAAAGCGCATGACAACCTCTGCTTCCCTCTGTGAAGGGCCTATCTTTTACTTTTATCTCCTACCTTGCATAAGAGTCATGGTGATCTTCACCCTTCCTTTTTACATTTTATCCTTTGGCAAGCACAGTATGTTGGAAAGATCCTGCTATATATATGACTAATTGGATGTGAGTTTTCAAGAACTATTATTGTTGACATTACCCTTGAGGTAAAACGTTGGGAGGCAAAACTATAAGCCCCTATCTTTCTTTGTGTCCGATTAAAACTCCATACCCATAAGTATTGCATGAGTGTCAGCAATTGTGAAAGACTATATGATAGTTGAGTATGTGGACTTGCTGAAAAGCTCTTATATATTGACTCTTTCCTATGTTATGATAAATTGCAATTGCTCCAATGACTGAGATTATAGTTTGTTAGTTTTCAATGAAGTTTACGATTCATACTTGAAGTTCTGATTGAATTATTACTCTAGCAAAAGAGATTATATGACAAGAATTATATAAGTTGCCATTCTAAGAATGATCATGATGCCCTCATGTCCGTATTTTATTTTTATCGACACCTCTATCTCTAAACATATGGACATATTTTTCGATTTCGGCTTTCGTTTGAGGACAAGCGAGGTCTAAGCTTGGGGGAGTTGATACGTCCATTTTGCATCATGCTTTTATATCAATATTTATTGCATTATGGGCTGTTATTACACATTATGTCACAATACTTATGCCTATTCTCTCTTATTTTACAAGGTTTACATAAAGAGGGAGAATGCCGGCAGCTGGGATTCTGGGCTGGAAAAGGAGCAAATATTAGAGACCTATTCTGCATAGCTCCAAAACTCTTGAAACTTCACGGAAGACGTTTTCTGAATATATAAAAAATACTCAGCGAAAGAAGTTCACCAGGGGGGCCACACCCTGCCCACGAGGGTGGAGGGCGCGCCCTACCCCCATGGGTGCGCCCCCTACCTCGTGGGCCCCCTGGTGGCCCTCCAGTGGCCATCTTCTGCCATATGAAGTCTTTTGATGAGAAAAAATAATCATAAGCCATCTTCTCGGACGAAACTCCGCCGCCACGAGGCGGAACCTTAACGGATCCAATCTAGGGCTCCGGCAGAGCTGTTCTGCCAGGGAAACTTCCCTCCGGGAGGGGGAAATCATCGCCATCATCATCACCAACGCTCCTCTCTTTGGTAGAGGGCAATCTCCATCAACATCTTCATCAGCACCATCTCCTCTCGAAACCCTAGTTCATCTCTTGTATCCAATTCTTGTCTCCAAGTCCGGGATTGGTACTAGTAGGTTGCTAGTAGTGTTAATTACTCCTTGTAGTTGATGCTAGTTGGTTTATTTGGTGGAAGATCATATGTTCAGATCCTATATGCATATTAATACACCTCTGATTATGAACATGTTTATGCTCTGTGAGTAGTTACGTTTGTTCCTGAGGACATGGGAGAAGTCTTGCTATTAGTAGTCATGTGAATTTGGTATTCGTTCGATATTTTGATGAGATGTATGTTGTATCTCCTCTAGTGGTGTTATGTGAACGTCGACTACGTAACACTTCACCATTATTTGGGCCTAGAGGAAGGCATTGGGAAGTAATAAGTAGATGATGGGTTGCTAGAGTGACAGAAGCTTAAACCCTAGTTTATGCGTTGCTTCGTAAGGGGCTGATTTGGATCCATATGTTTCATGCTATGGTTAGGTTTACCTTAATACTTTTTTTGTAGTTGCGGATGCTTGCAATAGAGGTTAATCATAAGTGGGATGCTTGTCCAAGTAAGGGCAGCACCCAAGCACCGGTCCACCCACATACCAAATTATCAAAGCACCGAACGCGAATCATATGAACGTGATGAAAACTAGCTTGACGAGATTCCCATGTGTCCTCGGGAGCGCTTTTCTCTATATAAGAGTTTGTCCAGGCTTGTCCTTTGCTACAAAAAGGATTTGGCCACCTTGCTACACTTTATTTACTTTTGCTACTTGTTGCTCGTTTCAAATTATCCTATCACAAAAACTATCTGTTACCACTTATTTCAGTACTTGCAGAGAATACCTTGCTGGAAACCGCTTATCATTTCCTTCTGCTCCTCGTTGGGTTTGACACTTTTACTTATCGAAAGGACAATGATAGATCCCCTATACTTGTGGGTCATCAGAGGCCTATGTCGCGTCCGAGAGAGTCAGGCAATTGGCTCTTTGGCAGAAGGCTCATGCGAGGGCCGTGAGGGTGGCGGAGGACGCCCGTGCCGATGCCCTGAGTGCAATCGGGCCCATGTGCCTCATCTACGCTTGGTGGTACGTGGACCGGGTGCACGCTTCCAACGAGGAGGAGTACCTGTTGGCGCCGGATCACCATACCGGTGAGATCGCGCTCGCCCGCCGGCAAGCCGCCAATCAACACCTCGCGAGTTGTGAGGCTGAGGAAAAGGCATTGTGTCGGCGCGCTGGGAAACGGCCACGCACCAGGGCACTCGTGGCGCGCCCCAAGCGCTCCTGCGAGCGCCGTGGCTTTTAGGAGGAGTATAATTTTTGTTTCGTAAGGCGATCTTATTAGTTTTGGGACGCAAATGATAAATCTTGAACGTTCAGGAATTATTAGCGTCCTTAATTAAGTATGTAAAAGGGAATGTTTGGAAACCTTGTGTATTCATACGCATTTTACAAGTACGTGCATATAGCACAAACTTTACTATATACTATCGCTGTACACGTCTCTCTCTATATATGCTTGCAGACGGTGCTACTCCCTCCGTCCAGGTCAATAAGTCATCTTTGGTTGTGCACCGTGACCAAGAAGGAGGGAAGACTTGTACACCTAGATGGAGGGAGTACTACTATTACTTATGTACGTGCAAATGTATGTTTTAACATTACGATGCGGTTTTTGTAAAAGTAGAAAAACAGCACTAGCCAAGCTTGTGAAATGATTCAATGCAAAACAAATGCAAAAATGCTCGTTTGATTGTTTACTTTTAGCTTCCTTCTCTATGGTTATTTCTCTGTCGTACTTCGTACAGAGTATCTCACTGGTTGGAAAGGCTTGCAAATTCCCAAACTGCTTCTTACACCCTGTATCGATTTTTTTTGCCTAACAAGTTGTGTCGTGCAATTGGAATTCCAACTTGAGTACTACTACTAGTAGGAGTACCATGGGCCAGTTCTTTTAGGCTTCTAGATTAGTAATCCCATAACTACTACCTCTGTCCTGGTTTATTGGTCCCCATTGTAATCTGTGTCAACTTTTGATCATAAATTTAACTAATGAAATGTTAGTGCATGTCACATGCACTAACATTTTATCAGTTAAATCTTTGGTCAAAATTTAGCACAAATTACAATGGTGAGGAATAAACCAGGATGGAGGTACTACTAGTAGTAGTTTAGAAGCCCAAATAAATGAGTGAGGCGCCTTAATGTTACTCTCCACTGTGACTAGTCGTATGGGAAAAGCTGGGGAAGCCGCCAAAAGAACTGGCCCTAGGAGTAGTACCTAGGGATACTAGGAGTAGTAGCTAGGGATCGAGTGTGCGAGATGAACCGGAGAAAGTAAATGCAGAGAGATGAAATGCAAAAAAGACGGAGGGATGTGATGGTTGCTTGTCTGTTTATTTTACCAGGCCACTTATTACTGGGAGTGGTTGGGTTTTGTGATATGATGACTTTACTGCCGCGCCACGAGCGGGGTGAGACTCCCGTGCAACGCCGCCCTCTACACTAGTACTACTACATCGGTCGTGATTTATCCCCCATTGAATTTGTCTGAAGATTTAACTGACAAAATGTTAGTGCATGTCAAAAAAAAACAATATCATTTGATTCATATTTGAACATAGTTTTCAATGATATAATTTTAGGTGACATGCATCATCATTTATCGTACTATATATAATGTTAGTTCAATTTTTGGTCGTACTAATCTATAGTAAGGTGCTCGTGCGTTGCACGGAAGAGTGAAATGCATTGATCGGGCAGTTGTTTATTTTAACAAAGGATGTGGGGGTCATCTCATGTGTAACGGGTATCGCTAGGTTTGTTCGGATATTATCTCATCTCTAGAGCTCACAAACATCCGGGTGAAATAGATAAAAAAGTATCTTTTGCAAACAAAAGCGTTCAACTGTTCAACCTGCATGCAAAACTTGTGAAAAAATAACTCTTATTGTGCTTTGCAGGAAATGATCTTCAAGAATTAGTTTTTGAGTGTCCATTGTTATACATGTTGGCTACAGATGACATGACACTTTCTTATAGTCAACAGTTGGCAATACTATTTAAGTATTAACCATACCCTTATACACCTAGTCGGAGGGATTAAATCAGGATGACTTGGAAGGGGGCAGAGGATATGTATGAAATGGTTCATCATAAGTCTTTCACCAATACTGTAGTAAAAATTCATACATGGAAGATTCTAGACTAAACCATAAATGGATACACTTTTATTCATGCACGATACTCCAACAGAGCAAGATCATGCATGGAAGTCTCCACATGCTTAGACAGCGGATTACATTGAGTGAAGACTAATGATCAACATTTAACTTAGTAATGCAGATGTCCAGGTGAACCTCCTTGGAGTCCCCATGCACATTTTTGGGGGTCAAATAATACCATGCGTCTTCCATGTCCACATCGGCGGGAAGGTCCCAGCTCGACAGAGTCCAAGTCAGCTTGACGTAGCCAGTGTTGCCGCCCACGTACCTCCGAGGGGTAGTAATAGTCAGCATGCACCCGTACATCGGCCTCGTGTCAGTGTCAGCGTCAGCGGCGTCGCCCCTGACGCACACTACAGAGATGTGGCGGCGGCCTGCGCGGGCCTCGCCGGTGGCCACGCTCAAGAGGAAGACGCTGTCGTCCTCCTCCGAGACTAGCAGGCGGCGCTGATCCTCCAGTGACTCCGACACGGTGAATGGGTAGCATGTCTCGTACTTGATGTTCTTCGCCAAGGGCTAGTAGTGATCGATGCACGCCTGCATCAGGTGATGCACGATGTCCGCCGGCGAGCCCCAAAATGGCACCGGGCACTCATAGCAGTAGATGAAGGGCTCCTTGGAGGCATTGACCAGGTCGTCCTTGAAACAGGAGTGGTTGTAGGGGACGTTCCACCAGTTGAATATATGAGAAAGTTACTACGAGATTTACTACAAAATAAATCATGACGGCTATAACAGATATTAAACTAATCATGCGGACTAGCATAGTAGATGAACAGATCGAATCTAGGACACAAACTATAAACATGAATTCTACCATGATTTCGAACAGGAAGGACAGAAACACATACAATGCAACGGGAGCAGCACCATTGGCGTTGAGGTTGTCGCCCATGTCGTTGAGGAAGAGATTGCCGAGGTCGGGCAAGAGGTCGTCCTCAATGAAGTCGTCGCTGCTAGCAGTCGCGAGAGTGCGCTCCCCAAATTTCAACAGCGCCTGCCGAATGAAGCGCAGGAGGGAGTGGCTGTAGGGGACGTTGCGGCCGCCGAATGGAATGCAGGAGTAGCCCACGAAGCAGTAGATGGTGCTCCTCCCTAGTCTCTATTCTTATCTCTATCTCTACTACTCTTCTTTGTTTTTTATAATATACTAGTTGTAGTTGTCAATTCGAATAGTACTGCTCCGTCCACTGCATGCGCGGCTGAACACGCCTCCTCGCCTCCATCAAACCCCTCTGTTAAACCCGCATGCAAACCGAGAAACCTACTCTGGCCCGCGGGAGGAAATTTGCCGGTTGCCGTTGGAGAATAATAGAGTCACTCCAATCCATTTGAGTTAATTGTGTGTATGATTCTCCCTCTATAAAAAGTGAATTGCATCCTTAATCTTGTATTCTAAGTACTCTGTGGGTTCTACTGTCAGTACAATGTACATGACTTGCAGGCTGGCTATAGATTCATATAGAAAGTTAAAAAGAAACAAATCCATGACTTGCAGGATTGGAGTTAGCACCGATGGCGGTTCGTAGTCGTTCCACGCTCGGGCATTGAAGTTTGTAACTATTTTAGATTAGAACATACTACTCCTCCGGTGCTAGTAGTGGAGCAGAGTCCTAGCCCACTACTACTCTACTCAAGCAAGTTAGGGCATAGTAGCAGGTACTGTAGGGAGTACCAGTACTGTGATCACTCAAGCAAGTTGTCTGACTTTGATATGACCCTACGTTGTTGGCCGCATGGTGTCCCTACCCTTCCTAATCCCAGAACCTTTCAAAGAAAAGCAACATGGCAGTTGCAGGTGGTTCTTGGCTCGATAAGACGACGACGAACAATTGATGATCGTTCGCACGTACCGGACGTGTTGTTTCGCGGAATACAATCACAGTCGCTACAAGGTCTTTGAGAAGGATCCCAGCTTCTCTGGGCCTTCAGAAATTTTTGACTGGAGGTTGGTAAGTAGCCTTGGTACACACTCTCTGTTTGTCGGACTGAATTATCCGATTAACTAGGAGATAACCGACGGCAAGGAACATGATGGCAGCGCAGTTTCGTTCATCAGGAAAAACTGTGTGTACACAGCGTACCATGCATCTCTGCATGCACCATGCCCTGATATGTGCCGCCACGCTCTGCAGCCCAAAGTAGGAGAGAGGGTCGCAAGTATCAGACTTCGACCTGCTGGCTGGAGTTTCCCCCGTCAGGCACCCATCTGGTTCAAGCCGTCAGCCAATCTCCACAGCTTAATAAATAATAATGTCTAACTGAGCCAGTTAGTTAGATGCGTACACTTGGTGTAGTACGATCTTTATTTAGTTTGATGCATACACTTGTTCTTTTTTGGTAGCCCTTTTGTAATGATGGCTGATGTTTTGTTTGGAAGAGAGAGTTGTGTCTTCACTCTTATGGCTTGCATACTGCTTCTTTTGCACCCCCAGCCCTGGTTGTTGCTGCTGCTGTTTTCAATGTACAATCAGTAGTATATTTCGTCTGTTGGTTGAATAAATGTGTTATTAGAACGACAAACACAATGTTTTGGAAGTCGTTGCACGGTTCGATCCTTTAGTGCCCCGTACCGTATGTAGCACATACTATTTTTCGTATAGAACACATTTCCCACTTGTTGATAATATGCAGCCCACTGATGAAGGCCCAATAGAGAAGCCCATAATTAACTGAAAGGGAGGCTCTCACATGAATCCGGCCAGGTACATGGTCATGGTCCCCTAAACATAAATAAATAAAGCTAAATGCTCATGCACCAGTTCTTTAAATTCATGATTTAACAGGAGTATATTATTTCTTATGATAGTGTCGTTACATTGAGTCGATATTATTCTTCGGCAAAGATAGCGACCAGTCTTCTTCCTCCCAGCATTTTCTTCCTGCAACCAGCGGACCCATGCAAATCATAGTCAACGTCGTAAATAGATCCGGTCCATTTTTATTTTTCAATAAGAATGTCCAACCCAGCCCAGCACATTGGCGGCAGCACTTTATCCTCCGCCTTGTGTGCTCGCCGTGGCGCCGCCGTCCGGCCCTGTCAACATAGTTTTTTCTCAAAACGGTCCTGTCAACATAGTGAATCGAGAAAGAACTGTAATTCTGAGTATGACAGTACAGACCCACCAAGTCCACTCTCGAACACAAGCAAGCGCCTCTTTTACTGCTCAGATGAACCCCTCATTTTTTTACTCTAATCCACCCTGCTGATATCTAGGACCCACATCATTTTCAACGTATAGTCAACTAATGACAGAATTGCACAACTTTTTTAGTAGTAATTCAGAGGAGAAGGCTATAAACGGGGTTGTGCGGTCTATGTGGCCTGTCTAACAACATGACCAGCCCAGCAGTTTTTTCTTTGGGAAAATAGGTAGCCCAGTATTTCTTTTTGAAGAATACCCAAGCTAGGCCTATTTGTTTTCTCCGACTTACCGGGCTGCAAATCGTTCAAGACGAGGAGGGATGCATTCCGGCTGGCCAAAGAGTATGGTCATTGTCTGTTAAAAGTAATATCAAAAGGGGTTGAAAATTCCAAAAAAATATAGCAAATGGGATATTAGTTTCTTTTTTTGTGTTTGTTCTTCACTGATATCTTATACGTATTTCATTGGATTTAACATGACATAGTACTAATTTATTTTTAAATTTGTTTTAGTATGGCTACTAATTTTTGGATTAAGAATATTTTGTTCCCCAGCAAAAATTTGCGAATTTTCAAAATTTCCCACATAGTTAGTTAATTTTTTAACCCTAGTATTGACCAGAAAATGGGCAGCAATTCTAAAAATAGAAAACAGGCTGCAATAAATTCCATATGAATTAGAAAATGAGTAAAAATTATAAAAAATAATAGCAAATGGGCTGTACATGCCACAGATTTCGAGGCTGACTTGTTTACGCAAGGCTTTGTCAGTCAACACACGATTCTACCAGCAGTGATTGTTGGATGTCCATCCAACGGCCGACGTGCTTCTTCAATCTCTGATCTTCCTGCTCCAGCCACCTAAACTAGCGCCGGCGGGACTGCCTGCTCTCTTCTCTTGTGGCCCGTTGTGATGCCGCGCAGGCTTCCCCGGCCCACCCTACTCCCTCCGCTGGCCTGGCCGCACGCAATCAACTGCCTCCTTATTACGCGAAAAAAATGATTCATGCCACTGACATCTGGGCTGCACCGGTTGGGAGGCTGACCTGTGGGCCTACTAAGTTGACGCGTACGCAGGGCTTGTCAACTTAGTAAACAAACGATTCTAGCAGCAGTAACCGTTGGATTTGAATCGAACGGTCCTACTGCTTCTTCAATCGCTACTCTTCTTGCACAAGCCGCCCAAACCAGCGTTGGCGAGACCGCCTGCTCCTGCCTCCAGTGGCCGATTTTGCTGCCGTTGAGGCCTCATCGCCCCTACTACTCCCACCGCTAGCCAGGCCCTGCGATGACGGCAGCCTCACACTTCAGCCGAATCAGTGAACTCTCGTACTCCTATCCGCGTGGGCATCCACTGCCGCGTCTTCCCCGGCTCCGCGTCGTCCCCTTCCTAGGCCTCGCCGTCGTCCACAGCCTTGGTGCTCTCGGTGTGGCGTGGTCAATGTGGTTAATGACCGACTTCCATCGGAAGAGTACTGCGCATGGAGAGGCTGACAGTTGGGTCCACGGCCACAGCCCAGTTTTTTTGTGATTTGCCAAGTAAGTCGCTTTGACAGCTGGCCAAGAAAATGGCCTATCAGTAATGAAAAATGGGTTGTACATTTTTAAAACACATCAAACCGGCAATTAGTTTCAATTTTTTTCATTTCGAGATTTTAAATTGCATTGATTTTTATGCGTGGACAATTTGTTGGATTTTATACTAATATATATTTATTTTTAAAATCAGTTTGAACATGACTCGAAATTTCAGGATTAAAAACAGTTCGGACCGCATCGAAATATGCAAAATTTCGTATAATTTATTAACGTGGCCACGATATGGGTTGTAATGCTAACAAAAAGAATATGGGCTCAAAAAAACCTTAAGAATTAGCAAATGGGCTGTCAATTATTAGAAATAATGAGAGATGGGCTGTATGATGTTTTCCATAGATTTGAGGCTTTCCTAAAAAAAGGTTGACGCACAAGCAGTGACTGTTGGATGTCCAACCAACGGTCGCCCTGCTTCTTAAATCTCTGCTCTTCCTGCTCCAGCCGCTCAAACAAGCGCCGGCGGGACTGCCTGCTCTCACCTCCCCACGGCCGGCTGTGCTGCCGCGCAGGCCTCACCGCCCACCGTACTCCCACCGCTGGCCTAGCCATCCCTCTACTCACCCACACCTGCTGTTATTCTCCGGCGACGACAGACAAACCAGTAAACCCTCGTATAGTCGTACTCCCCTCCGCGTGGGAAACAACTGTCGAGTCTTCCTTGGCTCCGTGTCGTTCCCTTCCTAGGCCTCGCCATCGTCCACCGCCCTGGTGTTCTCGTCGCGGCCTGGTCAACGTGGTCAACGACTGACATGCATCTGAAGTGGAATGTACGTGGAGAGGCTGACAGCTGGGTCACGGCCGCACGCAAGGAAATGCCTCCTTATTACGCGCAAAATAATGATTCCTCCACCTGACATCTGGGACCCACCGAAAGGACCTCTGTATTTCGTGAAAAAAATGTTACCGCCGCTGACAGCTCGGACCCACTAGCTATATCTTCGCACGCAAGGAAGTGCCTCCTTATTACGCACAAAAAAATGAATAGTCCCCCTACTAGCTGGGACCCAGTATAGTGGGAGGCTGACTTGTGGGCCTACTAAGTTGGCGGGGATGGAGGGCTTTGTCAACTTAGTCAATATGCACGGTTTTAGCTCCAGTGACCGTACGATGTCCATCCAACAGCCGTAGTGCTTCTTCAACCTCTGGTCTTCTTGCTCCAGCCGCCCAAAGCAGCGCCGGTCGTACCGCATGCTTCTGCTTTCGTGGCCGGCTGTGCTGCCGCGGAGGCCTCACCGCCCCCTACTATTCCCACCGCTGGCCAGGCCCTGCGGCGACAGCAGCCTCACACCACAGCCAAACCAGTGAACCCTCGTACTCCTCTCCGCACGGGCTTCCACTGCCGTGTCTTCCCCGGCTCCGCATCGTCCCCTTCCTAGGCCTCACCGTCGTCCACCGCCCTGGTGCTCTCGGTGCGGCGTGGTCAACATGGTCAAGGAACGGCTTCCATCGGACGTGGACTGTACATGGAGAGGCTGACAGCTTGGTCCATGGCCGCAGCAAGGAAGTGCCTCCTTATTATGCGCAAAATAATTATTCCTCCACCTGATAGCGAGAAAATTGGGTATTTGCCACTTTCAATATGTGGCTTCTCTAAATTGCCACTTCCAAGATTGGCTTCGCAAAATTGCCACTTCGCTCGTTGGCTCCTTGATTACCATGCCACTTACCTCTTTTTAGTGATTTTCTTTTTTTCTTTTCCATTTATAAGCACAGGAAAAGACCAAACTACCCCCGAGTCCATGTATACAGTACCCGTGCTGAGATTTGATTATCTGCATCTGGTATTCTCGTTCGAGCAGAGGAGAACGAGCCACACAAATCTTGTCACCAGTAAGAGCACCTGCTGACGCCGCCCGCCCGGTCGCCGTCGTCGCTCGCTCCGCCCGACCGCCATCGCCGCTCGCCCTTGTGCCCGCGCGCCATAGCCACTCAGACCGGCCGCCTGCTCGGCGCTCGCGCCGCTCGTCGCGGTCTCGCCGCTCGGTTGGGATGAGGAGGCGGGAGGGCACGTCCCAGGAGGATGAGGAGGCAGAGGGAGATGGGCGCGTGGCCATGGAAGGGTCGTTGTCGGCCTGCGGGAGTTTCTCTCGACGCTGGCGCACAGATGTTTGCGTACATGTGTAGGAAAAGGGATACTGAAGCAACTCAGGAGTGCGTACATGTGTTCTTGTAGCAGAGAAATAGAATTGTTTGAGATTGTTGTGTTAGCAGTTTAGGGATCAGGATTGTAGTTTCCACAGATTCCATACTCACATAATGCAGAGCTTTGTTAATGAACCGTGCAATCAGAGATCAATAGCTACAGATTTTTGAACGAAGTAGATAGGCTCAATACGATACCGTCCAAAATCCATGCACGCGACGGCGAGATCGGTGGCACGCTGCCTATAGGTGATTGGCGGGACGTCGAGAAGATCGGCGGCATGGGATGTTGAGAAGATCGGCGGCATATGACGTCTAAGCCATCTGCGGCACTCTGTGTCGGGTATTCTCGGTGGCCGGTGTGATCTCGTATCAATTAGTATCAGTTAGAACGTGGATAGTACGTGTATAGAATCAGGGGTAGTTTAGTCTTTTTTGTGCTTATAAATGGAAAAGGAAAAAGGAAAATCACTAAAAGGAGGTAAGTGGCATGGTAATCAAGGAGCCAACGAGCAGAATGGCAATTTTGCGAAGCCAATCTTGAAAGTGGCAATTTAGAGAAGCCACATATTCAAAGTGGCAAATACCCAATTTTCTCCCTGATAGCAGGGACCCACCGGACGGACCACCGTATTTCACGAAAAAAATGTTTCCCCCTAACTGCTGGGACCCACCAGCTACATCTTCGCACGCAAGGAAGTGCCTGACAGTCGGGACCCACCTAGTCGAAGCGTACGTAGCGTTGTCATTCTAGTCGCGAGCGTGTACATACATACTGGTCGATGTAGAGGCGCGCACGTGTCGTAGTAGAGGTGCGCACGTAGCATGTACACGTACGTACATCGTCCAGGGTGCAAGAAAGTAAATACGGACACGTACGTACATACGGGCAGGGTCTCGAACATCTGCTCGCGCGTACGTACGGCCAGGGCTCGTGTACATGACTGGGTCGGAATGGAGAAACAACGTTGTCGTCGTGTTCATGGGGAGCCAACCGGCTGGGTCAAAACGGAATGCATCGTCGTGTTCATCAGGAGGGCTTGGACAGAAGAGCCGATGGAAACGAGGCATGGCGTACCGCAGAACGGAGGAAATGGCCTTGTGTTCGACCGGCCACGTTCGAAACAGGATCCTGTTCATCGAGAGGAGTATGGCGTACCACAAAACGGAGGAAATGGACCTCCTACGATCGAAACGGGGGTCCTATTGATCGGGAGGGGTGTGGCGTACCGCAAAACGGAGGAAACGGACTTGTGTTGGAGCGCTACGGTCAAAACGGGGGTCCTGTTCATCGGGAGGGGTGTGGTGTACCGCAAAAGGAGACTCCACGGGATACTGTTCATATCCACCGTTGACCCCCTCCAGCCTCCACGCACTACTGTTCATCCACCGTCGACCTCCTCCAGCCTCCACCCGCGACTGTTCATCCATGGGCTCCTGTTCATCCAGCCTCCATCGCGCGCTACTCCACCGGCTACTGTTCAACCAGCCCTCTCCACGGGCTCCTATTCAACCACCCCTCCACGGGCTACTGTTCATCCAGCCCTCCACCGTCCACTGTTCATCCTGCCCTCCACGGGGTCCTGTTCATCCAGCCCCAACCGGCTCGATCGATCGGGGTCATGTTCATCCAGAGGCAACACCACGGGGTCCTGTTCATTCACCCCCATCGGGAACTGTTCATCCAACCCCCTCACTGTTCATCCAGAGGTAGCATCGACCGGCTTTAGTTAGCAGCAGTAGTGAAGGAATCGCCAGATCGGGTTCAGTTAATAGCCATCGATCGATCGCTCGGGTTCAGTAACGTGTAGCCTGCAGTGAAATCGCTCGGGTTCAGTTAGAGCCCAACACCTCGCACCCACGTGCGTGCGTGTACGAGAGAAACGCACATCGCTCGGCCCCGACCACCCACCGTAACCGGGAACACCCCAATATTTTCCTCGCCCTCGCTTCTACCACGGTTTTTTCCGTCATGGACGGCCCAAAGAATGTCATGCAGCTGTGTCTCCGGCCCGCCTAGGACGAAAAGCCCATTTTGTGTCATGATTTTTTGTCATAGAAGTAGGACCCCACCACGTCTACGATGATACCATGTTTTGTCACAATTATTGCCATAGAAGTGTCATAAGTATGACACACAAAAAATTCGTTCAGCCCAAAATGTCACGGATGTGTCTTTCTTGGTAGTGGATGTTATGATAAGAGAGACTTTGTTGCTAGGAAACACAGTAAAGAAAGAGAACCATGGGTTCAGAAACCCCTGCCCTTTCCTCTGAAGCCATCCAAGAAAAAGGATGATGAGGATTTTGAGCGCTTCGCTGAAATGATTACACCTATCTTTTTGCATATGTGTTTGACTGATATGCTTAAAATGCCTCATTATGCTAAGTACATGAAAGATATTGTTACTAATAAAAGAAAGATGTCAGAAGCTTAAATTTCCATTATGCTTGCTAATTATACTTTTAAGGGTGGAATACCAAAGAAACTTAGAGATCCCGGAGTACCAACTATACCATGCTCCATTAAAAGAAACTATGTTAAAACTTCTTTATGTGATCTTGGAGCCGGTGTTAGTGTTATGCCTTTCTCTTTATATCATAGAATTGAATTGAATAAGTTGACACCTACTGAAATTTCTTTGCAAATGGCTGATAAATCAACTGCTATACGCATCGGTATTTGTGAGGATGTGCCTTTTGTGGTTGCAAACGTTACTACCTTAACGGACTTTGTTATTCTTGACATTCCCGAGGACGACAGTATGTCGATCATCCTTGGTAGACCCTTTTTGAATACTGCAGGGGGTGTTATTGATTGCAACAAAGGCAATGTCACTTTTCATGTTAATGGTAATGAGCACACGGTACACTTTCCGAAGAAACAACCTCAAGTTCATATATCAATTCTATTGAAAAAATCAACTATCACTATTGGAGGTTTTGAATTTTCTCTTCCTACTTCCAAAAAGAAATATGATATTCTTGTTGTTGGGGACGTGCATATCCCGGTTGACGTAACCTAGTGTTATTCGAAAATTCTCTGGTTTCATGTGAAAGAACATGCGGAGCCCCCATGTTTGGTTTTGGTAATTGATGACAATCTCGATGGACTAATGGTTGCCTTGAGTTATATTTGAAGGTTTTGTCCATAGGCTTTTCTTGGAGTACATGTGTTGGTTTCAAGGAGAGTTTGTGTCGACCAAGGTGTTATTCAAGGAATTATCCAAAGATTGGTCATGTGAGAGTTGAGCTTATTGCAAGCATGTCTTGAAGAAGAAGATTGTGTGATCATTCATGTCTACCTTCAAGACATCATCCAAATGAAGAGAATTGGAAAGGTTCAAGGTTGATCAAGACTAAGTCAAGAGTGAATCAAGTTGATCAACTCACAAAGGCAGAAGATGTACCGAGAGGGATCAAGTGATCCCATGGTATGGTAAGCATTGTCAATTACGCTTTGTGTACTAACCCATGGTCTTCGTGAGAGTTCTGTGTGGGGTTAGGTTGTCGTTTGCAAGTTCAAGTGATGCATCACGAAGAGATCAAGTGCTTGAAGCTTGCCGTCCATTGTGGTGACAATGGACTTGTGAAGATGTCCAGAAGAGTTTCTCACCCATAGTGGAGTATGGGGGAGCAATCTACTAGTCTTCACCAAGCCAACACAATCAAGAAAGGTGGTCCAACTTGAGGAAGTCAAGATCGACATCATCTAGCTCAAGTGGACTATGTGCAAGACAAAGGTTTGCCCTTGATAGGTTTTCTATTTTACCGGTCTCATAGTGGTAGTTGGGAGACCGGGTTATAGGATCGATTGCCGTACTATCAAGGGGGGCTCTTGATGAGTAGCCTGATCGTATCGTTCGTAGAGAGCTCAAACCATTGGATCCTTGCATCATCTTTATTGGTTCTTGTTTGGTTCTTCTCTTTGTGAGTTTTGGAGCTTATGGTCATATTGTTGACAAGCTCGAGTTCATCGAAAACGGAGTTCACTTGCATCTTCTATGATGTTTTCGATGTTGGAGGTTTTGCCAGTCCTTCTCGGTTGGAGGTTTCACTCCTCTTTTTGTCGTGGTTTTGATGCTACGCATCGTCTTGTATCCAACAAGCTTGAGTTTGCTCAATTCGGAGCTCATATGCAGAAGTTATGGCAGTTCTGGTTTTCCGTGGAGTTTACTTGCTTTCGTGGAAGTGGCATAAGGATGGCGCCAGCGGTAGTGCCGCTAGGCCGGAGCGGCAGTACCGCTTATCGCCACAAGCGGTAGTACCGCCCATGGCCATAAGAGGTAGTACGGCTCCGGTTCCGCGCTGGTACCGCCTCGACTCGAGACGTGGTTTTCTCGTGTCAGGTTAGCGACACTAGGAGCGGTAGTACCGCTCATGTGCGGTAGTACCGCGGCTACCACCACCACTAGTGCCGCTCAATGGCCCTCCTCTCTGTTCCTTCTCCCTGTGATCGTGGTAGGCATTGTGCGCGGTCCCAGCGGTAGTACCGCTGGGCTGGAGCGGCAGTACCGCTTATCGCCACAAGCGGTAGTACCGCTATCCCAAGAGGCAGTACCGCTGCGGCCAACGGTAGTACCGCTGGCTCCAGCGGTAGTGCCGCTCATACGGCTCCGCCTCACACTCTGTTTCCTCTGCTCTCCGTGTTCTACCTCCCGGGCGGTAGTACCGCTCCCCTGAGCGGTAGTACCGCTCCCCTGAGCGGTAGTACCGCTCGTGTGCGGACTGAGCACATAACGGTTGGATTTGGGAGCTCCTATAAAAGGGGATCTTCTTCCCATTTAACCTTATCCTTTGAGCTCGTGTTCTTCCCCCATTGTTGACCTTCTTCGAGCTTGCTAACTCTCAATCCCTCCATGGATTGTTGCTAGTTTTTGAGGGAAAAGAGAGACTAGATCCACATTTCCACCAATCACTTTCTCCTCTATGTGAGGGGAACCCCTTGGATCTAGATCATGGAGTTCTTGGTGTTCTCTTTCTTGTTCTTCCTCTCATTTTCCTCCCTAGCATTAGTTGCTTCGGTGGGATTTGAGAGAGAAGGACTTGGGCACTCCGTGTGCCCTTGCCATTGCATTTGGTGCATCGGTTTGAGTTCTCCACGTGATACGAGGAAGTTACAAGTTGAGAAGCTTATTACTCTTGGGTGCTTGGTACCCTTGAGCTTGTTCCTCTTGGGTGCTTGGGCACCCTAGACGGTTGTTGGTGTTCAGAGCTCAATCATTGTGGTGCAAAGCTCCTGGCAAGCGTCGGGGTCTCCAATTAGGTTGTGGAGATCGCCCCAAGCAATTTGACGGGTACCGATGACCGCCCCCAAGGGTTGCCAAAGTGTACGGGTTCGGTGACCGCCCCCAAGGGTTGCCATTTGTACGGGTTCAGTGACCGCCCTCAAGGGTCCCTTAGTGGAATCACGGCATCTTGCATTGTGCGAAGGCGTGAGGCGATTACGGTGGCCCTAGTGGCTTCTTGGGGAGCATTGTGCCTCCACACCGCTCCAAACGGAGATTAGCATCCGCAAGGGTGTGAACTTCAGGATACATCATCGTCTCCGCGTGCCTCGGTTATCTCTTACCCGAGCCCTTTACTTGAGCACTTTACTTTGTGATAGCCATATTTTTCTTCGTCATATATCTTGCTATCTCATAGTTGCTTATCTTGCTTAGCATTAGTTGTTGGTGCACATAGGTGAGTCTAGTTTATTTAGGTTTTGTGCTTGACAAATTAACCGCTAGGTTTATTCCGCATTTGTTCAAGCCTAAACCGTAATTATTTTAAAACGCTTATTCACCCCCCCCACCTCTAGGTGACATCCACGATCTTCCATCATGTCATTCGGAAGAAGTTTGTTGATAAGACTTGATCAACCTTATTAATGAATTCTTTTTGATGAGCATGAGATGGATGAATTTAGAAAGCACAACTCATTGTACCCATTGATATGTCTCCAACGTATCTATAATTTTTGATTGTTCCATGTTGTTATATTATCATTCTTGGATGTTTTACAATCATTTTATAGTCATTTTATATCATTTTTTGGTACTAACCTACTGACATAGTGCCAAGTGCCAGTTACTGTTCTCTACATGTTTTTTACATCATAGGTAATCAATATCAAACGGAGTTCAAACGCAATGAAACTTTTTTGTGGATTTTTTTGGACCAGAAGACATCCAATGGGCCGGAGAAGCACCTGGGGGTGCTCTGAGGGGAGCACAACCCACCAAGGCACGCCCTGGTGGGTTGTGCCCACCTCGGGTCCCCCCGGACCGCCTCTTTGCTCTATAAATACCCAATATTCCAAAAACCCTAGGTGAGTCGATGGAAATCAATTCCAGCCGTTGTAGAGTCCAGAACCACCAGATCCAATCTAGACACCATCACGAAGGGGTTCACCACTTCCATTGGTGCCTCTCCGATGATGCGTGAGTAGTTCTTTGTGAAGGAAATATGCCCTAGAGGCAATAATAAAGTTATTATTTATTTCCTTATTTCATGATAAATGTATATTATTCATGCTAGAATTGTATTAACCGGAAACTTAGTACATGTGTGAATACATAAAAAAATAGAGTGTCACTAGTTTGCCTCTACTTGACTAGCTCGTTGAACCAATGATGGTTATGTTTCCTAACCATAGACATGAGTTGTCATTTGATTAACGGGGTCACATCATTAGATAATGATGTGATTGAGTTGACCCATCCGTTAGCTTATCACGATGATCGTTTAGTTTGTTGCTATTGCTTTCTTCATGACTTATACATGTTCCTATGACTATGAGATTATGCAACTCTCGAGTACTGGAGGAACACTTTGTGTGGTACCAAATGTCACAACATAATTGGGTGATTATAAAGGTGCTCTACAGGTGTCTCCGATGGTACTTGTTGAGTTGGCATAGATCGAGATTAGGATTTGTCACTCCAATTGTCAGAGAGGTATCTATGGGCCCTCTTAGTAATCCACATCACTATAAGCCTTGCAAGCATTGTGACTAATGAGTTAGTTGCGGGATGATGCATTACGGAACGAGTAAAGAGACTTGCCGGTAACGAGATTCAACTAGGTATAAGGATACCGACGATCGAATCTCAGGCAAGTAACATACCGATGACAAAGGGAACAACGTATGTTGTTATGCGGTCTGACCGATAAAGATCTTCGTAGAATATGTAGGAGCCAATATGAGCATCCAGGCTCCGCTATTGGTTATTGACCGGAGACGTGTCTCGGTCATGTCTACATAGTTCTCGAACCCGTAGGGTCCGCACGCTTAACGTTCGATGACGATCGGTATTATGAGTTTATGTGTTTTGATGTACCGAAGGTAGTTCGGAGTCCCAGATGAGATCGGGGACATGAAGAGGAGTCTCAAAATGGTCGAGACATAACGATCGATATATTGGACGACTATATTCGGACATCGGAAAGGTTCCGAGTGGTTCGAGTATTTTTTAGAGTGCCGGGGAGTTACGGGAATACGGGGAAAGAAGTATTGGGCCCCATGGGCCAAGTGGTGGACGAGAGGAGGCAGGACAAGGCAGGGCGTGCGCCCCCCTAGCCCAAACCGAATTGGACTAGGGGGGGCGTCCCCCCTTTCCTCCTTTCCTCCCTCTCCTTCCTTCTCCCTCCCTTCCTCTTGGTGGACTCCTACTAGGACTTGGAGTCCTAGTAGGACTCCACACTTGGGCGCGCCTCTAGGGTCGGCCGGCCTCCCCTCCTCTCCTCCTTTATATACTGAGGCAAGGGACACCCCATGGACACACAAGTTGATCAGTTGATCTTTTAGCCGTGTGCAGTGCCCCCCTCCACCATAATCCACCTCGATCATTGTTGGGGAACGTAGTAATTTCAAAAACTTTCCTACGCACACGCAAGATCATGGTGATGCATAGCAACGAGAGGGGAGAGTGTTGTCTACGTACCCTCGTAGACCGACAGCGGAAGCGTTGGCACAACGCGGTTGATGTAGTCGTACGTCTTCAAGGCCCGACCGATCAAGCACCGAAACTACGGCACCTCCGAGTTCTAGCACACGTTTAGCTCGATGACGATCCCCGGACTCTGATCCAGCAAAGTGTCGGGGAAGAGTTCCGTCAGCACGACGGCGTGGTGACGATCTTGATGTACTACTGTCACAGGGCTTCGCCTAAGCACCGCTACAATATTATCGAGGATTATGGTGGCAGGGGGCGCCGCACACGGCTAAAAATATGATCACGTGGATCAACTTGTGTGTCTATGGGGTGCCCCCTGCCCCCGTATATAAAGGAGTGGAGGAGGGGAGGACCGTCCCTCTCTATGTCGCGCCCTAGGGGAGTCCTACTCCCACCGGGAGTAGGATTCCCCCTTTCCTAGTCCAACTAGGAGTCCTTCCATGTAGT
Organism: Triticum aestivum; assembly: GCF_018294505.1. Taxonomy (NCBI): domain Eukaryota; kingdom Viridiplantae; phylum Streptophyta; class Magnoliopsida; order Poales; family Poaceae; genus Triticum; species Triticum aestivum. The sequence continues at coordinate 555,241,213 of NC_057809.1, read as the reverse complement.
AGGAGTAGGAAACAAGGAAGGGGCGCAACCCCTCCCCCTAGTCCAATTCGGACTAGGCCTTGAGGGGGGGCGCGGCCTGCCCTAGGCAGCTCCTCTCTCTTTCCCGTATGGCCCAATAAGGCCCAATACTTCTCCCGGCGAATTCCCGTAACTCTCCGGTACTCCAAAAAATACTCGAATCACTCGGAACCTTTACGATGTCCGAATATAGTCGTCCAATATATCGATTTTTATGTCTCGACCATTTCGAGACTCCTCGTCATGTCCCCGATCTCATCCGGGACTCCGAACTCCTTCAGTACATCAAAACTCATAAACTCATAATATAACTGTCATCGAAACCTTAAGCGTGCGGACCCTACGGGTTCGAGAACAATGTAGACATGACCGAGACATCTCTCCGGTCAATAACCAATAGCGGGACCTGGATGCCCGTATTGGCTCCTACATATTCTACGAAGATCTTTATCGGTCAGATCGCATAACAACATACGTTGTTCCCTTTGTCATCGGTATGTTACTTGCCTGAGATTCGATCGTCGATATCCAATACCTAGTTCAATATCGTTACCGACAAGTCTCTTTACTCGTTCTATAATACATCATCTTGCAACTAACTCATTAGCTGCAATGCTTGCAAGGCTTAAGTGATGTGCATTACCGAGAGGGCCCAGAGATACCTCTCCGACAATCGGAGTGACAAATCCTAATCTCGAAATACGCCAACCCAACATGTAACTTTGGAGACACCTGTAGAGCTCCTTTATAATCACCCAGTTACGTTGTGACGTTTGGTAGCACACAAAGTGTTCCTCCGGCAAACGGGAGTTGCATAATCTCATAGTCATAGGAACATGTATAAGTCATGAAGAAAGCAATAGCAACATACTAAACGATCGGGTGCTAAGCTAATGGAATGGGTCATGTCAATCAGATCATTCAACTAATGATGTGATCCCGTTAATCAAATAACAACTCTTTGTCCATGGTTAGGAAACATAACCATCTTTGATTAACGAGCTAGTCAAGTAGAGGCATACTAGTGACACTCTGTTTGTCTATGTATTCACACATGTATTATGTTTCCGGTTAATACAATTCTAGCATGAATAATAAACATTTATCATGAAATAAGGAAATAATTAATAACTTTATTATTGCCTCTAGGGCATATTTCCTTCAGTCTCCCACTTGCACTAGAGTCAATAATCTAGTTCACATCGCTATGTGATTAACACCAATAGTTCACATCTTTATGTGATTGGTTCACATCTCCATGTGACTAACACCCAAAGGGTTTACTAGATTCAATAATCTAGTTCATATCACTATGTGATTAACACCCAAAGAGTGATCATGTTTTGCTTGTGAGTGAAATTTAGTCAACGGGCCTGCCAAGTTCAAATCCGTATGTATTTTGCAAAATTCTATGTCTACAATGCTCTGCACGGAGCTACTCTAGCTAATTGCTCCCACTTTCAATATGTATCTAGATTGAGACTTAGAATCATCTGGATCAGTGTCAAAAACTTGCATCGACGTAACCCTTTACGACGAACCTTTTTTGTCCCGTCCATAATTGAGAAACATATCCTTATTCCACTAAGGATAATTTTGTACGTTGTCCAGTGATCTACTCCTAGATCACTATTGTACTCCCTTGCCAAAATCAGTGTAGGGTATACAATAGATCTGGTACACAGCATGGCATACTTTATAGAACCTATGGCCAAGGCATAGGGAATGACTTTCATTCTCTTTCTATCTTCTGTCGTGGTCGTGTTTTGAGTCTTACTCATTTTCACACCTTGTAATACAGGCAAGAACTCTTTCTTTGACTGCTCCATTTTGAACTACTTCAAAATCTTGTCAAGGTATGTACTCGTTGAAAAAACTTATCAAGCGTCTTGATCTATCTCTATAGATCTTGAAGCTCAATATGTAAGCAGCTTCACCGAAGTCTTTCTTTGAAAAAATCCTTTCAAACACTCCTTTATGCTTTGCAGAATAATTCTACATTATTTCCGATCAACAATATGTCATACACATATACTTATCAGAAATGTTGTAGTGCTCCCACTCACTTTCTTGTAAATACAGGCTTCACCGCAAGTCTGTATAAAACTATATGCTTTGATCAACTTATCAAAGCGTATATTCTAACTCCGAGATGCTTGCACCAGTCCATAGATGGATCGCTGGAGCTTGCATATTTTGTGCACCTTTAAGATTGACAAAACCTTCTGGTTGTATCATATACAACTCTTCTTTAAATCCATTAAGGAATGTAGTTTTGTTTATCCATTTGCCAGATTTCATAAAATTGCGGCAATTGCTAACATGATTTGGACAGACTTAAGCATCGATACGAGTGAGAAACTCTCATCGTAGTCAACACCTTGAACTTGTCGAAAACCTTTTGCGACAATTCTAGCTTTGTAGATAGTAACACTACTATCCGTGTCTGTCTTCCTCTTGAAGATCCATTTATTATCTATGGCTTGCCGATCATCGGGTAAGTCAACCAAAGTCTACACTTTGTTCTCATACATGGATCATATCTCAGATTTCATGGCCTCAAACCATTTCGCGGAATCTGGGCTCATCATCGCTTCCTCATAGTTCGCAAGTTCGTCATGATCTAGTAACATGACTTCCAGAACAGGATTACCGTACCACTCTGGTGCGGATCTCACTCTGGTTAACCTACGAGATTCGGTAGTAACTTGATCTGAAGTTACATGATCATTATCATTAGCTTCCTCACTAATTGGTGTAGTAGTCACAGGAACAGATTTCTGTGATGAACTACTTTACAATAAGGGAGAAGGTACAATTACCTTATCAAGTTCTACTTTCCTCCCACTCACTTCTTTCGAGAGAAACTCCTTCTCTAGAAAGGATCCATTCTTAGCAACAAATGTCTTGCCTTCGGATCTGTGGTAGAAGGTGTACCCAACTGTTTCCTTTGGGTATCCTATGAAGACATATTTCTCCGATTTGGTTTTGAGCTTATCAGGATGAATCCTTTTCATATAAGCATCACAATCCCAAACTTTAAGAAACGACAACTTTGGTTTCTTGCCAAACCACAGTTCAGATTGTGTCGTCTCAACGGACTTAGATGGTGCCCTTTTAAACGTGAATGCAGCTGTCTTTAATGCATAACCCCAAAATGATAGTGGTAAATCGGTAAGAAACATCATAGATTGCACTATATCCAATAAAGTACGGTTATGACGTTCGGACACACCATTATGTTATAGTGTTCCAGGTGGCATGAATTTGTGAAACTATTTCACATTGTTTTTAACTGAAGGCCAAACTCGTAACTCAAATACTCTTCTCTATGATCAAATCATAGAAACTTTTTTTGTTACGATGATTTTTCACTTCACTCTGAAATTCTTTGAACTTTTCAAATGTTTCAGACTTATGTTTCATCAAGTAGATATACTCATATCTGCTCAAATCATCTGTAAAGATAAGAAAATAATGATACCTGTCGCGAGCCTCAATATTCATCGGACCACATACATCAATATGTATGATTTCCAACAAATCTGTTGCTTGCTCCATTGTTCTGAAGAACAGAGTCTTAGTCATCTTGCCCATGAGGCATGGTTCGCAAGCATCAACTGATTCATAATCAAGTGATTCCAAAACCCATCAGCATGGAGTCTCTTCATGCACTTTACACCAATATGACCTAAACGGCAGTGCCACAAATAAGTTGCACTATCATTATTAACTTTGCATCTTTTGGTTTCAATATTATGATTATGTGTATCACTACGATCGAGATCCAACGGACTATTTTCATTGGGTGTGTAACCATATAAGGTTTTATTCATGTAAGCAGAACAACAATTTATTCTCTTACTTAAATGAATAACCGTATTACAATAAACATGATCAAATCATATTCATGCTCAACGCAAACACCAAATAACACTTATTTAGGTTCAACACTAATCCCAAAATTATAGGGAGTGTGCGATGATGATCATATCAATCTTGGAACTACTTCCAACACACATCGTCACTTCACCCTTAACTAGTCTCTGTTTATTCTGCAACTCCCATTTCGAGTTACTAATCAGCAACTGAACTAGTATCAAATACTGAGGGGTTGCTATAAACACTAGTAAAGTACATATAAATAACATGCATATCAAATATACTTATGTTCACTTTGCCATCCTTCTTATCCGCCAATCACTTGGGGTAGTTCCGTTTCAAGTGACCAGTCCCTTTGCAGTAGAAGCACTTAGTCTCAGGCTTAGGACCAGACTTGGGCTTCTTCACTTGAGCAGCAATTTGCTTGCTGTTCTTCTTGAAGTTCCCCTTTTTCCTTTTGCCCTTTTCTTGAAACTAGTGATCATGTCAACCATCAACACTTGATGCTCTTTCTTGATTTCTACCTTCATCGATTTCATCATCATGAAAAGCTCGGGAGTCGTTTTCGTCATCCCTTGCATACTATAGTTCATCACGAAGTTCTACTAACTTGGTGATGGTGACTAGAGAATTCTGTCAATCACTATCTTATCTGGAAGATTAACTCCCACTTGATTCAAGCGATTGTAGTACCCAGACAATCTGAGCACATGCTCACTAGTTGAGCGATTCTCCTCCATCTTTTAGCTATAGAACTTGTTGGAGACTTCATATATCTCAACTCGGGTATTTGCTTGAAATATTAACTTCAACTCCTGGAACATCTCATATGGTCCATGACGTTCAAAACGTCTTTGAAGTCCCGATTCTAAGCCGTTAAGCATGGTGCACTAAACTATCAAGTAGTCATCATATTTAGCTAGCCAAACGTTCATAACGTCAGCATCTGCTCCTGCAATAGGTCTTTCACCTAGCGGTGCATCAAGGACATAATTCCTCTGTGCAGTAATGAGGATAAACCTCAGATCACGGATCCAATCCGCATCATTGCTACTAACATCTTTCAACACAATTTTCTCTAGGAACATATCAAAATAAACACAGGGAAGCAACAACGCGAGCTATTGATCTACAACATAATTTGCAAAATACTACCAGGACTGAGTTCATGATAAATTTAAGTTCAATTAATCATATTACTTAAGAACTCCCACTTAGATAGACATCCCTCTAATCCTCTAAGTGATCACGTGATCCAAATCAACAAAACCATGTCCGATCATCACGTGAGATGGAGCAGTTTCATTGGTGAACATCACCATGTTGATCATATCTACTATATGATTCACGCTCGACCTTTCGGTCTCCGTGTTCCGAGGCCATATCTGTATATGCTTGGCTCGTCAAGTATAACCTGAGTATTCCGCGTGTGCAACTGTTTTGTACCCGTTGTATTTGAACGTAGAGCCTATCACACCCGATCATCACGTGGTGTCTCAGCACGAAGAACTTTCGCAACGGTGCATACTCAGGGAGAACACTTCTTGATAATTAGTGAGAGATCATCTTAAAATGCTACCGTCAAACTAAGCAAAATAAGATGTATAAAAAGATAAACATCATATGCAATCAGAAATATGTGACATGATATGGCCATCATCATCTTGCACCTTTGATCTCCATCTCCAAAGTACTGTCATGATCTCTATCGTCACCGGCATGACACCATGATCTCCATCATCTTGATCTATATCAATGTGTCATCACATGGTTGTCTCACCAACAATTGCTCTTGCAACTATTGCTATCGCATAGCGATAAAGTAAAGCAATTATTTGGTGCTTGCATCTTATGCAATAAAGAGACAACCATAAGGCTTTTGCCAGTTGCCGATAACTTCAACAAAACATGATCATCTCATACAACAACTTATATCTCATCACGTTTTGACCATATCACATCACAACATGCCCTGCAAAAACAAGTTAGACGTCCTCTACTTTGTTGTTGCAAGTTTTACGTGGCTGCTACGGGCCTAAGCAAGAACCAATCTTACCTACGCATCAAAACCACAACGATAGTTTGTCAAGTTGGTGTTGTTTTAACCTTCGCAAGGACCGGGCGTAGCCACACTCGGTTCAACTAAAGTTGGAGAAATTGACACCCGCCAGCCACCTGTGTGCAAAGCACGGCGGTAGAACCAGTCTCGCGTAAGCGTACGCGTAATGTCGGTCCGGGCCGCTTCATCCAACAATACCGCCGAACCAAAGTATGACATGCTGGTAAGCAGTATGACTTATATCGCCCACAACTCACTTGTGTTCTACTCGTGCATATACATCAAACCATAAAAAACTAGGCTCGGATGCCACTGTTGGGGAACGTAGTAATTTCAAAAAAATTCCTACGCACACGCAAGATCATGGTGATGCATAGCAACGAGAGGGGAGAGTGTTGTCTACGTACCCTCGTAGACCAACAGCGGAAGCGTTGGCACAACGCGGTTGATGTAGTCGTACGTCTTCACGGCCCGACCGATCAAGCACCGAAATTACGGCACCTCTGAGTTCTAGCACACGTTCAGCTCGATGACGATCCCTGAACTCCGATCCAGCAAAGTGTCGGGGAAGAGTTCCGTCAGCACGACGGCGTGGTGACGATCTTGATGTACTACTGTCACAGGGCTTTGCCTAAGCACCGCTACAATATTATCGAGGATTATGGTGGCAGGGGGCGCCGCACACGGCTAAAAATATGATCACGTGGATCAACTTGTGTGTCTATGGGGTGCCCCCTGCCCCCGTATATAAAGGAGTGGAGGAGGGGAGGGCCGGCCCTCTCTATGGCGCGCCCTAGGGGAGTCCTACTCCCACCGGGAGTAGGATTCCCCCTTTCCTAGTCCAACTAGGAGTCCTTCCATGTAGTAGGAGTAGGAAACAAGGAAGGGGCGCAGCCCCTCCCCCTAGTCCAATTCGGACTAGGCCTTGAGGGGGGCATGGCCTGCCCTAGGCAGCCCCTCTCTCTTTCCCGTATGGCCCAATAAGGCCCAATACTTCTCCCGGCGAATTCCCGTAACTCTCCGATACTCCAAAAAATACTCGAATCACTCGAAACCTTTCCGATGTCCGAATATAGTCGTCCAATATATTGATTTTTACGTCTCGGCCATTTCGAGACTCCTCGTCATGTCCCCGAACTCATCCGGGACTCCGAACTCCTTCAGTACATCAAAACTCATAAACTCATAATATAACTGTCATCGAAACCTTAAGCGTGCGGACCCTACGGGTTCGAGAACAATGTAGACATGACCGAGACATGTCTCCGGTCAATAACCAATAGCAGGACCTGGATGCCCATATTGGCTCCTACATATTCTACGAAGATCTTTATCGGTCAGACCGCATAACAACATACGTTGTTCCCTTTGTCATCGGTATGTTACTTGCCTGAGATTCGATCGTCGGTATCCAATACCTAGTTCAATCTCGTTACCGGCAAGTCTCTTTACTCGTTCCATAATACATCATCTCGCAACTAACTCATTAGCTGCAATGCTGCAAGGCTTAAGTGATGTGCATTACCGAGAGGGCCCAGAGATACCTCTCCGACAATCGGAGTGACAAATCCTAATCTCGAAATACGCCAACCCAACATGTACCTTTGGAGACACCTGTAGAGCTCCTTTATAATCACCCAGTTACGTTGTGACGTTTGGTAGCACACAAAGTGTTCCTGCGGCAAACGGGAGTTGCATAATCTCATAGTCATAGGAACATGTATAAGTCATGAAGAAAGCAATAGCAACATACTAAACGATCGGGTGCTAAGCTAATGGAATGGGTCATGTCAATCAGATCATTCAACTAATGATGTGATCCCGTTAATCAAATAACAACTCTTTGTCCATGGTTAGGAAACATAACCATCTTTGATTAACGAGCTAGTCAAGTAGAGGCATAGTAGTGACACTCTGTTTGTCTATGTATTCACACATGTATTATGTTTCCGGTTAATACAATTCTAACATGAATAATAAACATTTATCATGAAATAAGGAAATAATTAATAACTTTATTATTGCCTCTAGGGCATATTTCCTTCAGTCATATCGTAGCGGTGCTTAGGCGAAGCCCTGCGTCGGTAGCATCATCATCACTGTCATCATGTCGTCGTGCTGACGGAACTCTCCCTCGAAGCTCTGCTGGATCGGAATTCGTGGGACGTCACTGAGCTGAACGTGTGCTGAACTCGGAGATGCCGTACGTTCGGTACTTGGATCGATCAGATCATGAAGATGTACGACTACATCAACCGCGTTCTCATAACGCTTCCGCTTACGGTCTATGAGGGTACGTGGACGACATTCTCCCCTCTCGTTGCTGCATGTGCGTAGGATTTTTTTGAAATTACTACGTTCCCCAACATTTTGTAGACCTTCGGGTCCGTAGTTAGTAGCTAGATGGCTTCCTCTCTCTCGTTTGATTCTCAATACAATGGTCTTTTGGAGATCCATATGATGTAACTCTTTTTGCGGTGTGTTTGTTGGGATCGGATGAACTTTGAGTTTATGATCAGATCTATCTCTTTTTATCCATGAAAGTTATTTGAGTTTCTTTGATCTCTTGTGTGCATGATTGCTTATAGCCACGTATTTCTTCTCCGATATTTGGGATTTGTTTGGCCAACTTGATCTATTTATCTTGCAATGGGAAGAGGTGCTTTGTAGTGGGTTTGATCTTACGGTGCTTGATCCTAGTGACATAAGGGGAACCGACACGTATGTAACGTTCCTACTAAGGATAAAACAATGGGGGTCTATTTGTACATAAATAGATCTTGTCTACATCATGTCATCATTCTTATCGCATTACTCCATTTCTCCGTGAACTTAATACACTAGATGCATGCTGGATAGCGGTCGATGTGTGGAGTAATAGTAGTAGATGCAGGTAGGAGTCGGTCTACTAATATTGGACGTGATGCCTATATAATGATCATTGTCTGGATATCATCATGATTATTTGAAGTTTTATCAATTGCCCAATAGTAATTTGTTTACCCACCGTTTGCTATTTTTCTCGAGAGAAGCCACTAGTGAAACCTACGGCCCCCGGGTCTCTTTCTCATATCATTTGCGTTTGCGATCTATGTTCCTTTGCTTGTATTTTTCAGATCTCTTAAACCAAAAATACAAAAATACCTTTCTGCAATTTATTCTCATTTATTTTATCTCGCGTTCCCGTGATCCAATCTATCATATTTTTATCACGTCTGTTTGCCAATTTTCTGGCGCCGTTACCCGAAAGGGATTGACAACCCCTTTAATACACCGGGTTGTGAGTATTTATTATTTGTGTGCAGGTGCTATTTACGTACTGTTGCTTGGTTCTCCTACTAATTCGATAACCTTGGTTTCATCACTGAGGGAAATACCTATCGTCGTTGTGCTGCATCATCCCTTCCTCTTTGGGGAAATACCGACGTAGCTTCAAGCCGCATTACCCATCTTTTACTTTCTGTTAATTAGTTTAAATAAAGCAAAAATAGTATTTTCTGAATTATCCGTGCAATAAAAAAATGTCCGAAAATAAAAGTTCTCCAAATGCCCTGGAAATTCAGTATGATTTTTTATGTAATATTTTAGAATTTCTGGCACTTAGAACACACCAGGGGGCATCATCAGCTGGCCACAAGGATGGAGGGCGCGTCCACCCCCTGGGGCGCACCTCCCGACCTTGTGGGCCCCACATGCCCCCTCCACTTATTCCAGCACCCATTCACTCCTTCTTCCTTCAGAAAAAATCACTCCATAGCTCAAACTCGTATTCTTGCTCATCTTGCTGCCATTTTTTATCTCTTTGCTCAAAGCCCCATTCACAAAACTGCTTTGGGGGATTGTTCTTCGGTATGTGACTCCTCCAATGGTCCAATTAGTTTTTGTTCTAGTGTTTTATTTATTGCAAATTCTTGCTGCCTTGGTGACCCTGTTCTTGAGCTTGCATGTCAAATTTATATGGTCCAAAGTAGTTTTGATGCATGATATAGCCTCTAGGAACTTGTAGGAGTAGTTGCTATCAATCTTGTTGAGTTTGGTTCACTTTTATTTTGAGTCACTAAAAGTTTCAGAAATTTTTTAGAGGAAGAAAAATGTCCAGGAAAATGTATCAAGGCGGTTCTTCGAGGAAACAAGGACCAAGGCATGCGATTCGTGAGCAGGACCTTGAACCACCAAGGGAAGCTCAAGTGAAGCCGTGTGAATGGCCGTCGGATGAATTTATGGTTGTGCAGGTTTCAAGGACGAATTCTATGCGTACGTACTGAATGCTGGCCTCAAGGACTTCTTATCGGACAAGTGCCTACAATCTTATTATCTCACTGGTTCCTTCGTGCGGAGGTTTGGCTTTTTCTCCAAGCGTAATACTCATACTGTCCTGTTTGATCTTCATAATGAATCTTATACCATGGACCTAGAAGATTTTTGTGATGCATGCAAAATCCCACAATGGGGCAGTCTTAGTGAGCCTCATAAATCTGAATATGATGATTTCCTTGCTAGCATCATTGTTGGAGAAACTAGAAATATTACACAAGCAACTGTACATTATTTTGCTCTTTTTATCGATAGGTGTATTAATGGTAAACATGAGCGTTGTCACATTTGTGTTCCAGATCTTAGTGTCCTCAAGTGTGCAGTGTTAGGTGATAAGCGATATAACTTGGGGGCCATTATTGCTAGAAGGCTACATCTTAATGCTAAAGATGGAGATTTATTTGGTGGGATTTATGCAACTCGTTTAGCTAACTATTTGGGTCTACCTATTAGGGGTTATGATATTGAGTTGCCACCTGCTTTTCTGGATTATGAGGCTAAGATATGCTACCTATTTCTTAAGAGGAATGAACAGATCCTCCAGTACCGACCACTCTTTGATAGACGGCGCGCTGTCCTTGTTACTCCTCCTGCTCCTGCTCTTTTCAACTTTCAGGCAAATGGGCGATATTTTATAACTAGAGAGGAAGCAAACGAGTATGAGAGAACAACGGAGGCTGCTCATCTCCATGCTGCAGCATTTTAGGCAGTGGCTGACGCGTCTCAATACAACCCCGACTACAACTTTGGATATCCGCCAGGCCAGTCGTGGGCTTAGACCAACTTAGGACAAAAGCCCAAGTTTGGGGGAGTATGTATTTCTCACCGACATTACATTCATGTTCACACACTCATTCCAGTTGTTGTTGCTCATACTCTTTCATTGTATTATCTATGCTAGTTTATTTCTCTTTCCCGCTTTCTTCTTGTGTGTTTGAAAACCTTAAGAAAACCAAAAAAAATAGTTGTAGTTAGTATACTTTCTATGCATGCTTAGTAGTAAAAATTAAAAGAAAACCCAAAAAGATTTCATGTTCTTGTTTTGCTTGTTGGGAGCTTTCCCGTGTAAATAGTTTTTCTCGTTCTTGTTTTGCTTTCTTCAGAAAAATAAAAACTCTAAAAATATTCCAGTGTGTTTCTTTGAATTTTTTTATTTTTCTTTTGGGGTCGAGAGGAGAAGACCACGATGGACATGTTGAGTGGCTCTCACATGCATTATTGTTGATCTAACAAAGAGCCCATATTATCTTGTCTTCTCCTTTGAATAAATGTTTGCAGATTCCAGCTTAGTATGATGCCCTTACACTATTATTATTATCCACATAGTTCGGTCGTGCAAGTGAAAGACAATAATGACGATATATGATGAAATGGTCGAGATGAGGAAAAGCTGGTATGAACTTGACCTATTTTGTTTTCGTAAATATGATTAGCTCATCGTTCATGATTCAGCCTATTATGAATGAAACATGTTTGCAATAACAATTAGAGATTATAGTTACTCTTTTCATGCTTAATTTGCTATGAGTTTATAATGGTTTACCTTGCGTGCCAACATGGAAATTAAAATGGTTGTGATGTAGTATGATAGGATGGTATCCTCCTTTGAATGATTCGAGTGGCTTGACTTGGCACATGTTCACGCATGTAGTTGAAACAAAATCAACATAGCCTCCATGATATTTAAGTTTATGGTGATTTATATCCTACTCATGCTTGCACTCAATGTTGGTTAATCTCAATGCA
>NC_057809.1:554925660-554928714 GCF_018294505.1 Triticum aestivum | reverse complement strand
CGTGCCTCCCCGCGCCTCGCCCCGCCGCCGAGCACCCGCACCGCGCCGCCTCCTCCTCGTCGTCGTTTGCCCCGCCGTCCGCCGCCTTGGCCGGCGACCGCCGCCGCAGTGCCTCGCCGGCGCCGCTTGCTACCTCTTGAGCACTGCGTTGGTTTTCACCGAAGAGGAAGGGATGATGCAGCAAAGTAGCGTAAGTATTTCCCTCAGTTTTTGAGAACCAATGTATCTATCCAGTAGGAGGCTACGCGCGAGTCCCTCACACCTACACAAAACAAATAAATCCTCGCAACCAACGCAAATAGGGGTTGTCAATCCCTATAGGGCCACTTACGAGAGTGAGATCTGATAGATATGATAAGATAATATTTTTGGTATTTTTATGATAAAGATGCAAAGTAAAATAAAGGCAAAGTAAATAGCAAAGGAAATAACTAAGTAGTAGGAGATCAATTTGATAAAGATAGACCCGGGGGACATAGGTTTCATTAGTGGCTTCTCTCGAGAGCATAAGTATTCTACGGTGGGTGAACAAATTACTGTTGAGCAATTGACAGAATTGAGCATAGTTATGAGAATATCTAGGTATGATCATGTATATAGGCATCACGTCCAAGACAAGTAGACCGACTCCTGCCTGCATCTACTACTATTACTCCACTCATCGACCGCTATCCAGCATGCATCTAGAGTATTAAGTTAAAAACAGAGTAACACCTTAAGCAAGATGACATGATGTAGAGGGATAGACTCATGCAATATGAAGAAAACCCCATCTTGTTATCCTCGATGGCAACAATACAATACATGCCTTGTTGCCCTTACTGTCACCGGGAAAGGACACCGCAAGATTGAACCCAAAGCTAAGAACTTCTCCATTGCAAGAAAGATCAATCTAGTAGGCCAAATCAAACTGATAATTCGAAGAGACTTGCAAAGATAACCAATCATACATAAAAGAATTAAGAGAAGATTCAAACATTATTAATAGTAGACTTGATCATAAACCCACAATTCATCGGTCTCAACAAACACACCGCAAAAAGAAGATTACATCGAATAGATCTCCACAAGAGAGGGGGAGAACATTGTATTGAGATCCAAAAAGAGACAAGAAGCCATCTAGCTACTAACTATGGACCCGTAGGTCTGAGGTAAACTACTATGACGCCCTCGATTCAATCGTACACTAATCATACATGCAAATGTGTACGATCAAGATCAAGGACTCACGGGAAGATATCACAACACAACTCTAGACACAAATTAAAATAATACAAGCTTTATATTACAAGCCAGGGGCCTCGAGGGCTCGAATACATAAGCTCGAAAACACAAGAGTCAGTGGAAGGAACAATATCTGAGTACAGACATAAGTTAGACAAGTTTGCCTTAAGAAGGCTAGCACAAAAGCAACATCGATCGAAAAGCAAGGCCTCCTGCCTGGGAGCCTCCTAACTACTCCTGGTCATCGGCGGCCTCCACGTAGTATTAAGCATCGGCGGTGGCATCTGGCTCCTGGGCTCCGTCATCTGGTTGCATCAGCCGGAAAGAAGAAGAAAGGGGGAAAAGGGGGAGCAAGGCAACCGTGAGTACTCATCCAAAGTACTCGCAAGCAAGGATCTACACTACATATGCAACATTATCAAAGGAAGGCTGTATATGTGGACTGGGCTGCAGAAATGCCAGAATAGAGAGAAGGCCTAGTCCTATCGAAGACTAGCATCTTCTCGAACCCACCATCTTGCAGCAACAGGAGGGAGTAGAGTAGCATAAAGTAAAGTAGCAGTGGTGTTATCAACCTCGGCCGGAGATCCTTTCTCGACTCCCTGCGAGAAAGAAATCCCAGAGCCATACTATCCAGTTATCATCACAATCAAATCCTCATCACCATCCAGTTCTCATCACAAGTATACAGTACTAGTTGTATCGATCTGGATACAACTCCAAGTGTCCGTTACCGTAGGACAGGCTATCGATAGATGTTTTCTTCCCTGCAGGGGTGCACCAACTTACCCACCACGCTCGCTTAACTTCGGCCGGACACACTTTCCAGGGTCATGCCCGGCCTTGGCCAAACAATACGCCGCAACCCGACCTAGGCTTAATAGAGAGGCCAACACGCCGGACTAAACCTATGCCCCCAGGGGTCATGGGCCATCTCCCCGGGAACTCCTGCATGTTGCGAGGGCGGCCGGTGAGCAGACCTAGCTACCTCCTTCAACAAGGCAGGCGCTTACGTAGTCCAACCCGGCGCGCGCCGCTCAGTCGCTGACGTCTATTAAGCTTCGACTGATGTATACGACGCAGAACGCCCATACTATGCCCACGTGATGGTTAGTACTATCAGGCCAGTGGCCCCTCGGATCAAATATCCAAATCGTAGTGGATTAGGAACGCGCGATAACAAGCAGAGACTCACGAAAGATGTGACCCCGTTGCCCCGTCTCGAGGACTTGCGGCAAGGGCTAGGAATGCCCGGCCATGCCTCGTAATTATCTCGCGAGCACCCTCCAGGTCAACCCGACTCCACATCACTCGCAATTAAGCTCGCGCGGGTACCCCTCAGGGTCGACCCATCTTTCCAAGTAACAGTGGTAAAGTCCAAGTATCCGTGTGTCCAAACATTAAGGGGAAAACCCGAGGAATCACCCCGGTGAATTCCACTCGATGTAATCATCAAGGTGAACGTAAGAGGATCCACCCTCGAGGTTCACACTTGAGGGGTTGCACGACAGAGCCGTATCGGAAGTGGTTAAGGAGGAAATCACCCTCGATGACCACGACCGAATAGCTACACTATAGGTTAACATCAGAAGTGCTGTAGAGGTCTCACCCTCGGCACTCAATAGTAACACTGCAGAGTCGAGCAACGAAGGGGCGTGATGTGACGTGAGGTGTCGGGTCCTGGTCTTCGATCCCGTTGATTGGGTCTTCTGATAATCCAGCGGGGCAGTCGAGTCAAGTGTGGGGGGGGGTCACTGATGGGTCTCTAACCAACCTATACTAAGCAGTTTAGGATAAGCAGGTAAGGTACAACAGTAGGTACAAAAGCAG
>NC_057809.1:554868860-554925353 GCF_018294505.1 Triticum aestivum | reverse complement strand
TATGCATTAGAATAGGTGCAAACAATAACAGTAGCAAAATCTAATGCAAGCATGAGAGAATGGAATGGGCGATATTGGGATGATCAAAGGGGGGGGGGGCTTGCCTGGTTGCTCTGGCAAGGAGGGGTCGTCGTCGACGTAGTCGATCATAGGGGCGGCATCAGTCTCGGGGTCTATCGGAGAGAAGAGGGGGGAAGAAACAGTAAATATAAAGCAGACATAGCATCACAAAGCGTAACATGGCAATATGTTGTGCTGGGTGTGACCTAATGCATGGCTACACGATATAGGTGAAGGGGGAATTCAACCGGGAATGTATTCCTGGTTCCGGACCCGTGTCACACAGATGACTAGAGGGGAAATGTTCCATGTTCAGCATGCTAGAGGCATGTGACAGCTGAACGGACTGCATTTTCAGATTTGTTGGATTTTTCTGAGCAACTTTCATATAGAAAACATTTTCATCCGAGTTACGGTTTATTTTCTATGAATTTTTAAAGTTTTATTAATATTTGGAAATTATTTATATTAACAGAAATGGAATATGATGTCAGCATGATGTAGGAGTTACATCAGCATTCAACAGGACGACTGACCAGGTCAAACTGACCCGTGGGGCCCACATGTCAGCCTCTGTTAACTCTAACAGTAAATTAAACTAATACAGAGGTTAATTAGCTACTAGGCCCCACATCTCAGTGAAAGATTAGATTACTAGTTACTTTTATTTATAAAAACAGTTAATTAGCCTAATTATACGGTGGGGCCTGCATGTCAATGGCACTGGGCTGCCCAGTCAACAGTTGACTGGGTCAACCCAGTCAATTGGGGCCCGCGGGGCCCACTGGCAGTGAGCCAGGGGTGGGGCCCGGCCAGCCACGTCGGCAGAGGCAGGCGTCTCGCAGCAGGCGACGCTAGAACACGACGGAGCCGCTCAGGCCTCGTCGGAATAGCATTTTATGGCGCCATTCGACACACGGCTGGGTCCGTTCGAACAACCACTCGACGCCGCATCGATTGGTGGTGGTGGCACGGGCGGACTTGGCCGGAAACGGCGCTGGCGACGAGGTTTGCGGTGGAGCGGCTATGGGTGACGATGAAATGGAGCTACGGCGTGCTACGACTCGGGAGAAAGGCTAGGAAGGTGCTGCGTGGCGCGGTGAAGCTAACGGGCATACGCCCGTGACCAACTGGTCACCGGAGACTGGCCGGCGACGAGCTCTGCGGCGCTGCATTCGGGCGCACGTGGGGATAGCAGCTAGGGAGTGCGCCAAGTCGGCAAGGAGAGGGATAAGGTAGGAGAGCTCACCGGGGAGGCACAAGGTGGCCCGGTGTAAGATTAGTAGCAGCAGCAGATGCCGGAGACGATGGAGTTCGCCGGCGACAGAGGCGAAAGGGGGCGGCTCGATCCGCTCCCCGCAGTGGCTCCCAGCACGCGCTCACGGACGGGGACGGGGTAGACAACGACGGCAGAGACGATGGGCACGATGGCGAGGCGAACGGCGCTCGATGGCCGCGTCGGCCTCCTCTCCAAAATGAAGGAGTGGGAGAGGGAGAGGCGGAGAGGGCGAGGGGGGGTTCGGGGCGTGGGTGGAGGTAGGTGGGGAGGAGGTCGAGGCGTCGAGGGGAGGGGTCGACCTTATCCTCCTCGTCGACGGCGAGGTGGTTCGGCGGGGACGGCGCCCCTGTAGCGGCACGCACCAGGGGAACAGGAAGGGGGCGCGGTGCGGGGAGCTGGTCCGGCTGGTTGAGGTGGGCCGAGGCCCATGGGGGGGGCACGGTGGCCAGCTGGGCCAGTCGGCCCAGTTGAGGGGGGGCTTTTCCTTTTCTTTGTTTTTTTGTTTTTCTTTTCCAGCAGCTTTTGCATTTTCTTTTTGCCACAATTGACTTTGCAAAATTATGCCACTGGCCAAAACAATCTCAAAGAATTAAAGTGCACTGCCTCAAAAAGGTTGGGAGGCTTTTGGAATAGTTGCCAATTTTATAAATTAAAAAGGGCATTTAATTTATTGCTTAGGTCACTGTTTTAAGTAGTTTAGGCCACTTAAACCCTTTGCAAAAATGTCGGTTCACCACAAATATTAGTTGTGGATTATTTGGCACATGATGAACATTTTTGTGTTCATGTCTGAGCATTTTGAATTTCACTCATAACTTTAAATTGAATTCAACTGGAATGTGAAAGAGTATGAGACAAAAATGATCAGGCACATGTTTAGCAAAACAATTAACTTAACCCCAGGGGTTACTGTAGCATCATTACACCGGGGGTGTTACAACTACTCACACTTCATCGGAGGGGCTATGGTGTTGATGTAGAAGCCCTCCGTGATCGATGCCCCCTCCGGCGGAGCTCCGGAACAGGCCCCAAGATGGGATCTCATGGATACAGAAAGTTACGGCGGTGGAATTAGGGTTTTGGCTCCTATTCTGGTCGTTTGGGGGTACGTGGATATATATAGGAGGAAGAAGTACGTCGGTGGAGCAACAGGGGGCCCACGAGGGTGGGGGGCGCGCCTGGTAGGGTAGGGCGCGCCTGGATATATACAGCTTGTTGAATAATGTCTGGACCAATGAGTGCCCGTTCCCCAGTTTCTGACCAATTCAGAGGGGTTCGGCACTTACGTCCATAGAGCTCTTCGAAGGGTGCCATCTTCAAGCTGGCTTGATAGCTGTTGTTATAAGAGAACTCCGCATAAGGGAGAGATTCTTCCAACTTCTTGCCAAAAGAAATAACACAAGCTCGAAGCATGTCTTCAAGAATTTGATTGACTCGCTCGACTTGGCCTTGGGATTGGGGATGATAAGCAGTGCTCCAGGTAATATGAGTTCCCATTGCCTCTTGGAAACTATCCCAGAACTTTGAAGTGAATAAACTGCTACGGTCTGAACTGATCTCCTTCGGAATGCCATGGAGTGACACAATTCTGGAGATATACAAGTTTGCTAATTGACTAGCAGTGATTGTCTCCTTGACTGGCAGAAAGTGAGCAACTTCCAAGAATTGGTCGATGACAACAAAGATAGCATCGTTACCTTTCTGAGACTTGGGAAGTCCAGTGACGAAGTCCATTTGAATCTTATCCCACTTCCATTCAGGAATCGGAAGCGGTTGTAGAAGTCCAGCCGGTTTCTGATGTTCTGCTTTGACGCGACGGCAAACATCACATTCTTCGATATATCGAGCAATGTCTTGCTTCATTTTAGACCACCAGTACTTCTGACGGATGTCTAGATACATCTTGGTACTTCCCGGATGAATAGAGAGAGGGGTGTCATGCGCTTCTTTCATCACCTTCTCTGTCATAAGCTCGAACCGGGTACTACAATGCGATCTCTGAAGTATAAGGTTCCATCTTCACCAAGTGAGAAATCTCTGGATTTCTCTAAAGCAAGATCCTTTTTCATCAAATCAACGTGAGCATCTTTGGCTTGAGCAGACTTAATTGCTTTCAGCAGAGTTGGTTCCAGTACAAGGTTATTCAGAGAACCCTATGGAACTAGTTGAAGGTTTAGCTTGCATAGCTCTTCATAAAGGCAGGGTTGAGCTTTGTAGACCATGTGATTATTGCAATAAGACTTGCGGCTCAGAGCATCAGCCATTACATTAGCCTTACCAGAGGTATAAGATATACCGCAGTTGTAGTCCGCAATAGCTTCCATCCACCGCTGCTGACGGAGGTTCAGATCTGGTTGAGTAAACACGTACTTCAGACTCTGATGATCAGTGAAGATCTCGCAACGATTACCGAGAAGGTACTGTCGCCATAGCTTCAATGCAAAGATAACCGCTGCAAGCTCAAGGTCATGAACCGGGTAGCTTTCCTCGTGAGGACGCACTTGACGGGAAGCATAAGCAATCACCCTGCGCTCTTGCATTAGAACACAGCCTAATCCTTGACGTGAAGCGTCACAATAGATGATGAAGTCCTTGCGAGAATCAGGAGGAGCAAGCACTAGGGCAGAAGTCAGCTTGTCCTTGAGTGCCTGGAAACTTTCCTGACATTTGTCTGTCCAGTCGAACTTAACGCCTTTGTGAAGTAGATTAGTCAGTGGCTTGGCGATCTTGGAGAAATTCTCAACAAAGCGGCGACAATAGCTGGCTAGTCCGAGAAAGCTTCTGACTTGCTTGACAGTCTTCGGAGGGGTCCAGTCAAGAATAGCCTGAACACGCTCTGGGTTGACGGCAATACCATCCTTGGAGATGACATGACCAAGGTAGGTGACTTCGGGCAACCAGAATTCACACTTGGAATACTTGGCATAAAGTTGATGCTCTCGAAGCTTCTCCAGAACAACACGAAGATGTTCAGCATGTTCTTCTTTATTCTTCGAATATACCAGGATATCATCCAGATAGACTACGACGAACTTGTCGAGGTAATCCATGAATATATAGTTCATCAGACGAGAGAATGTAGCTGGAGCATTGGTTAAACCGAATGACATGACGGTGTACTCGTAAGAACCATAACGAGTGACGAAGGCGGTCTTTGGAATATCCTCTTCACGAACACGGATCTGGTGGTAACCCAACCTCAAGTCGAGTTTAGAGAATAGCGATGAACCAGCAAGTTGATCATACAGATCATTGATCCGAGGAAGGGGATATTTGTTCTGAATTGTAGCTTGGTTGATAGGACGGTAGTCTTGGACCAAACGGTTCGTACCGTCCTTCTTCTTAACGAAGAGAGAAGGTGCTCCCCAAGCAGAGGAACTTGGACGAATGAAACCCTTGCAAAGAGATTTGTCGATTTCCTCCTTAAGTTCTAGGAGTTCATGAGGTGGCATCTTGTAGGGTCGTTTAGCAATAGGAATGGTGCCTGGTTTCAAATCGATGACGAACTCAACAGCCCGGGCAGGGGGTATTCCTGGAAGTTCTTCTGGAAATACGTCTTGGAAGTCGCGAACGACTGGAATCTTTTCAATTCCCTCAAGAGGTGCCGCGTTCAACGCATTCAAAGCATAAAGTCGAGCTTCAGCATTTTGAACCAGACGAGCATTGTAGCTTACTATCTCATCTGAAGGGTGCAGAAGGTGGACGGTTTTAGTGGCACAAACGATAGAAGCCGTATGTGCTTTCAACCAATCCATTCCTAGAATGAGGTCAATATTGGAATACTTCAGAATAATGGGAGAGGTATGGAACTCTAATCCTTCAATCTCAATGAGGACGTTGTGGCTAACCATGGTGGTTCGACATTGGCCCGCGGGGGTGTTTACCACAAGTGGAATGTGCATCTCTTCGTATTTAATGCCATGCCTGAATGCAAAATCTTCTGACATGAATGAATGTGATGCTCCTGAATTGAATAAAACAGAAGCCGGTACTGAATTAACAAGGAGAGTACCCATCACAGTGGCAGGCTGGTCTTGAGCTTCATTCAGATCAACATGATTAGCCTGACCATGACCATAAGGTCTGGCATTGTTGTTATGGGGCTGATTGTTACGACCAGTAGAAGGCAGAGCCAGCTGATCCTGATTCTAAGGGCATTTCCTGGAGCGGTGACCTGGAAGGCCACACTTGAAGCATAGACCATCATTGGGATTGGGAGCAGAAGCTTGGGGTGGTACAGCCCGTAGGGGCTGCCTCTGCGGTGGAGGAGGCAGACGAGGTGCAACATAGGACTGTCTTGGTGCAGGTGCAGTCGGACGATACATGCTGTGGGGAATCCATATCCGACGCTTCTACGCTGACGGGCCCGAAGATGAGCCAACGTCGCGACTACGCCTAAGGGATCCCTGGTGTTCCTGAAGACCAGTCTCAACCTGAATAGCCTTGTTCACCAAGGTGGCAATGTCGGCAAAGTCATGAACGAGCAATGCTAGCTTGATATCAGGGTGAAGTCCATCACGAAACTTCTCTTGCTTACGAACATCAGTTGCGATGTCTTCTTTAGCATAACGTGACAAGTCCAGAAATTCCCGTTGATAAGCATATACAGACTTGTTGCCTTGGGTGAGGTTGCGGAACTCTCGCTTCTTCCTGTCCATGGTTCCCTGAGGAATGAAACGGGCACGGAAGGCAGCTTGGAAATCCGGCCAAGTAATGACCGTTCCAGCAGGTAGGGTACGCCTGTGGCTGTCCCACCATTGAGCAGCAGGACCCTTCAGGAAGAAGGATGCGAAGGTGACATAGCTGGCAGGGGCAACACTAGTAGACTCCATTTCATATGTGATGTCGCGGAGCCAGTCATCAGCATCAAGGGGTTGAGTTGAGCTGCTGTAAATAGTTGGGTTGAGGCACATGAAGTCCTGCAGAGTTACTGGGGTTGGCTGTTGATTCATGTTCGGACGAGGAAACTGAGCCATCATTCCTTCCATGAACTGGCGATTCAACTCAAACTATTGCATCATTCCAGCAAAGAATTCAGGCGGTGGTGGATCATTGGCACCACGGCCACGACCAGCGGGTCTAACCATCCTGCTGACATGTAACAAGGGTAGTTCAGCATTGAGCATTTGCAAAGACAAGGATCATTCATGATGAAGCATGCATAAGGAAAGATGTACGATGGATTCCACTTCGTAGTCAACACGACAGGTGTGTGTACTATTCAAGAGGCTATTCTAAGGAATAACTATGGCTTTATCCAACTTCGGGGTGAATGTGGTCACGGGATCCTAATGTTAGTAAATTCGTTTAACCCGAATAGAAGAGAGTTCAGAGTCCCAGAGTATAGACGAGGAGTAAAAGATGATAATACCACCCAATGGCGACGTGGGCCCGTAAGCCACACAACCAATGTTGGTAAAAGTTTTTCGATGACTAGACTCAACTTCGGCCAAGGAGTTGGAAAGGGGCTACCTACAGGCAGTCGGCTCTGATACCAACTTGTGACGCCCTCGATTCAATCGTACACTAATCATACGCGCATATGTGTATGATCAAGATCAAGGACTCACGGGAAGATATCACAACACAACTCTAGACACAAATTAAAATAATACAAGCTTTATATTACAAGCCAGGCGCCTCGAGGGCTCGAATACATAAGCTCGAAAACACAAGAGTCAGCGGAAGCAACAATATCTGAGTACAGACATAAGTTAGACAAGTTTGCCTTAAGAAGGCTAGCACAAAAGCAACATCGATCGAAAAGGCAAGGCCTCCTGCCTGGGAGCCTCCTAACTACTCCTGGTCATCGGCTGCCTCCACGTAGTATTAAGCATCGGCGGTGGCATCTGGCTCCTGGGCTCCGTCATCTGGTTGCATCAGCCGGAAAGAAGAAGAAAGGGGGAAAAGGGGGAGCAAAGCAACCGTGAGTACTCATCCAAAGTACTCGCAAGCAAGGATCTACACTACATATGCAACATTATCAAAGGAAGGCTGTATATGTGGACTGGGCTGCAGAAATGCCAGAATAGAGAGAAGGCCTAGTCCTATCGAAGACTAGCATCTTCTCGAACCCACCATCTTGCAGCAACAGGAGGGAGTAGAGTAGCATAAAGTAAAGTAGCAGTGGTGTTATCAACCTCGGCCGGAGATCCTTTCTCGACTCCCTGCGAGAAAGAAATCCCAGAGCCATACTATCCAGTTATCATCACAATCAAATCATCATCACCATCTAGTTCTCATCACAAGTATACAGTACTAGTTGTATCGATCGAGATACAACTCCAAGTGTCCGTTACCGTAGGACAGGCTATCGATAGATGTTTTCTTCCCTGCAGGGGTGCACCAACTTACCCACCACGCTCGCTTAACTTCGGCCGGACACACTTTCCAGGGTCATGCCCGGCCTCGGCCAAACAATACGCCGCAACCCGACCTAGGCTTAATAGAGAGGCCAGCACGCCGGACTAAATCTATGCCCCCAGGGGTCATGGGCCATCTCCCCGGGAACTCCCGCACGTTGCGAGGGCGGCCGGTGAGCAGACCTAGCTACCTCCTTCAACAAGGCAGGCGCTTACGCAGTCCAACCCGGCGCATGCCGCTCAGTCGCTGACGTCTATTAAGCTTCGGCTGATGTATACAACGCAGAACGCCCATACTATGCCCACGTGATGGTTAGTGCTATTAGGCCAGAGGCCCCTCGGATCAAATATCCAAATCGTAGTGGATTAGGAACGCGCGGTAACAAGGAGAGACTCACGAAATATGTGACCCCGTTTCCCCGTCTCGAGGACTTGCGGCAAGGGCTAGGAATGCCCGGCCACGCCTCGTAATTATCTCGCGGGCACCCTCCAGGTCAACCCGACTCCACATCACTCGCAATTAAGCTCGCGCGGGTACCCCTCAGGGTCGACCCGTCTTTCCAAGTAACAGTGGTAAAGTCCAAGTATCCGTGTGTCCAAACATTAAGGGGAAAACCCGACGAATCACCCCCGATGAATTCCACTCGATGTAATCGTCAAGGTGAACGTAAGAGGATCCACCCTCGAGGTTCACACTTGAGGGGTTGCACGACAGAGCCGTATCGGAAGTGGTTAAGGAGGAAATCACCCTCGATGACCACGACCGAATAGCTACACTACAGGTTAACATCAGAAGTGCTGTAGAGGTCTCACCCTCGGCACTCAATAGTAACACGCAGAGTCGAGCAACGAAGGGGCGTGATGTGACGTGAGGTGTCGGGTCCTGGTCTTCGATCCCGTTGATTGGGTCTTCTGATAATCCAGCGGGGCAGTCGAGTCAAGTGGGGGGGTCACTGATGGGTCTCTAACCAACCTATACTAAGCAGTTTAGGATAAGCAGGTAAGGTACAACAGTAGGTACAAAAGCAGGCTATGCATCAGAATAGGTGCAAACAATAACAGTAGCAAAATCTAATGCAAGCATGAGAGAATGGAATGGGCGATATCGGGATGATCAAAGGGGGGGGGTGCTCTGGCAAGGAGGGGTCATCGTCGACGTAGTCGATCACAGGGGCGGCATCGGTCTCGGGGTCTACCGGAGAGAAGAGTGGGAAGAAACAGTAAATATAAAGCAGACATAGCATCACAAAGCGTAACATGGCAATATGTTGTGCTGGGTGTGACCTAACGCATGGCTACACGATATAGGTGAAGGGGGAATTCAACCGGGAATGTATTCCCGGTTCCGGACCCGTGTCACATAGATGACCGGAGGGGAAATGTTCCATGTTCAGCATGCTAGAGGCATGTGACAGCTGAACGGACCGCATTTTCAGATTCGTTGGATTTTTCTGAGCAACTTTCATATAGAAAACATTTTCATCCGAGTTACGGTTTATTTTCTATGAATTTTTAAAGTTTCATTAATATTCGGAAATTATTTATATTAACAGAAATGGAATATGACATCAGCATGACGTAGGAGTGACGTCAGCAGTCAACAGGACGACTGACCAGGTCAAACTGACCTGTGGGGCCCACATGTCAGCCTCTGTTAACTCTAACAGTAAATTAAACTAATCCAGAGGTTAATTAGCTACTGGGCCCCACATCTCAGTGAAAGATTAGATTACTAGTTACTTTTATTTATAAAAACAGTTAATTAGCCTAATTATACGGTGGGGCCTGCAGGTCAATGGCACTGGGCTGCCCAGTCAACAGTTGACTGGGTCAACCCAGTCAACTGGGGCCCGCGGGGACCACTGGCAGTGAGCCAGGGGTTGGGCCCGGCCAGCCACGTCGGCGGAGGCAGGCGTCTCGCCGCAGGCGACGCTAGAACACGGCGGAGCCGCTCGAGCCTCGTCGGAATAGCGTTTTATGGCGCCATTCGACACGCGGCTGGGTCCGTTCGAACAACCACTCGACGGCGCATCGATTGGTGGTGGTGGCACGGGCGGACTTGGCCGGAAACGGCGCCGGCGACGAGGTTTGCTGTGGAGCGGCTACGGGTGATGATGAAACGGAGCTACGACGTGCTACGACTCGGGAGAAAGGCTAGGAAGGTGATGTGCGGCGCGGTGAAGCTAACGGGCATACGCCCGTGACCAACTGGTCACCGGAGACTGGCCGGCGACGAGCTCCGCGGCGCTGCGTTCGGGCGCACGTGGGGAAAGCAGCTAGGGAGCGCGCCAAGTCGCCAAGGAGAGGGAGAAGGTAGGAGAGCTCACCGGGGAGGCACAAGGTGGCCCGGTGTAAGATTAGTAGCAACAGCAGTTGCCGGAGACGACGGAGTTCGCCGGCGACAGAGGCGAAAGGGGGCGGCTCGATCCGCTCCCCGCAGTGGCTCCCGGCTCGCGCTCACGGACGGGGACGGGGTAGACGACGACGGCAGAGATGATGGGCACGATGGCGAGGCGAACGGCGCTCGATGGCCGCGAGGACGGGCGAGGCACGGCGGCGACCGTGTCGGCCTCCTCTCTAAAACGAAGGAGTGGGAGAGGGAGAGGCGGAGAGGGCGAGGGGGGGTTCGGGGCGTGGGTGGAGGTAGGTGGGGAGGAGGTCGAGGCGTCGAGGGGAGGGGTCGACCTTATCCTCCTCGCCGACGGCGAGGTGGTTCGGCGGGGACGGCGCCCCTGTAGCGGCGCGCACCAGGGGAACAGGAAGGGGGCGCGGTGCGGGGAGGTGGGCCGGCTGGTTGAGGTGGGCCGAGGCCCATGGGGGGGGGGCACGGTGGCCAGCTGGGCCAGTCGGCCCAGTTGAGGGGGGGCTTTTCCTTTTCGTTGTTTTTTTTGTTTTTCTTTTCCAGCAGCTTTTGCATTTTCTTTTTGCCACAATTGACTTTGCAAAATTATGCCACTGGCCAAAACAGTCTCAAAGAATTAAAGTGCACTGCCTCAAAAAGGTTGGGAGGCTTTTGGAATAGTTGCCAATTTTATAAATTAAAAAGGGCATTTAATTTATTGCTTAGGTCACTGTTTTAAGTAGTTTAGGCCACTTAAACCCTTTGCAAAAATGTTTGTTCACCATCAATATTAGTTGTGGATTATTTGGCACATGATGAACATTTTTGTGTTCATGTCTGAGCATTTTGAATTTCACTCATAACTTTAAATTGAATTCAACTGGAATGTGAAAGAGTATGAGACAAAAATGATCAGGCACATGTTTAGCAAAACAATTAACTTAACCCCAGGGGTTACTGTAGCATCATTACACCGGGGGTGTTACAACTACTCACACTTCATCGGAGGGGCTATGGTGTTGATGTAGAAGCCCTCCGTGATCGATGCCCCCTCCGGCGGAGCTCCGGAACAGGCCCCAAGATGGGATCTCATGGATACAGAAAGTTACGGCAGTGGAATTAGGGTTTTGGCTCCTATTCTGATCGTTTGGGGGTACGTGGATATATATAGGAGGAAGAAGTACGTCGGTGGAGCAACAGGGGGCCCACGAGGGTGGGGGGCGCGCCTGGTAGGGTAGGGCGCGCCTCCTACCTCGATGCCTCCTGTTACGTGCCTTGACGTAGGCTCCAAATCTCCCGGGTCTTATCTATTGAGAAAATCACGTTCCCGAAGGTTTCATTCCGTTTGAACTCCGTTTGATATTCCTTTTCTTTGAAACCCTAAAACAGGCAAAAAACAACAATTCTGGGCTGGCCCTCCAGTTAATAGGTTAGTCTCAAAAATAATGTAAAAATGGATAATAAAGCCCAATAATGTCCAAAACAGTAGATAATATAGCATGGAGCAATCAAAAATTATAGATACGTTGGAGACGTATCAAGCATCCCCAAGCTTAATTCCTGCCCGTCCTCGAGTAGGTAAATGATAAAAACAGAATTTTTGACGCGGAGTGCTACTTGGCATAATTTTAATGTAATTCTTCTTAATTGTGGTATGAATATTCAGATCCAAAAGATTCAAGACAAAAGTTCATATTGACATAAAAATAATAATACTTGAAGCATACTAACAAAGCAATTATGTCTTCTCAAAATAACAAGGCCAAAGAAAGTTCATCCCTACAAAATCATATGGTTTAGTCATGTTTCATTTTCTTCACACAAGAATGATCTCATCATGCACAACCTCGATGACAAGCCAAGCAATTGTTTCATACTTTAGTAATCTCAAACCTATAAACTTTCACGCAATATATGAGCGCGAGCCATGGACATAGCACTATAGGTGTAATAGAATATAATGAGGGTGGTTATGTGGAGAAGACAAAAGAGGAGAAAGTCTCACATCAATGAGGCTAATCAATGGGCTATGGAGATGCCCACCAATTGATGTTAATGCAATGAGTAGGGATTGCCATGCAACGGATGCACTAGAGCTATAAATGTATGAAAGCTCAACAAAAGAAACTAGTGGGTGTGCATCCAACTTGCTTGCTCACGAAGACCTAGGGCACTTGAGGACGCCCATTGTTGGAATATACAAGCCAAGTTCTATAATGAAAATTCCCACTAGTATATGAAAGTGATAAAACAAGAAACTCTCTATCATGAAGATTATGGTGCTACTTTGAAGCACAAGTGTGGCAAAGGATAGTAACTTTGTCCCTTCTCTCTTTTTCTCTCATTTTTATGGCCTTTCTCCTTTTATTTATGGCCTTTCCCTTTTTTGGGACTTCTCCTTTTTTATGGCCTTTCCCTTTTTTTATATATTCCTCACTTGGGACAATGCTCTAGAAAATGATGATCATCACACTTCTATTTATTTACAACTCAATGATTACAACTCGATACTAGAACAAAGTATGACTCTATATGAATGCCTCCGGCGGTGTACCGGGATATGCAATGGATCAAGAGTGACATGTATGAAAGAATTATGAACGGTGGCTTTGCCACAAATACTATGTCAACTACATGATCATGCAAGCAATATGACAATGATGAATGTGTCATGATGAATGGAATGATGGAAAGTTGCATGGCAATATATCTCGGAATGGCTATGGAAATCCCATCATAGGTAGGTATGGTGGCTGTTTTGAGGAAGATATAAGGATGTTTATGTGTGAAAGAGCGTATCATATCACGGGGTTTGGATGCACCGGCGAAGTTTGCACCAACTGTCAATGTGAGAAAGGGCAATGCACGGTACCGAAGAGGCTAGCAAGGATGGAAGGGTGAGAGTGCGTATAATCCATGGACTCAACATTAGTCATAAAGAACTCACATACTTATTGCAAAAATCTACAAGTCATCAAAAACCTTGGTACTACACGCATGCTCCTAGGGGGATAGATTGGTAGGAAAAGACCATCGCTCGTCCCCGACGCCACTCATAAGGAAGACAATCAAATAACACCTCATGTTTCAAATTTGTTGCATAATGTTTACCATACGTGCATGCTACGGGACTTGCAAACTTCAACACAAGCATTTCTCAATTTCACAACTACTCAACTAGCACGACTTTGATATTATTACCTCCATATCTCAAAACAATTATCAAGCATCAAACTTCTCTTAGTATTCAAAACACTCTTAAGAAAATTTTACTAATCTTGAATACCTAGCATATTAGGATTTTAAGCAGATTACCATGCTATTAAGACTCTCAAAATAATCTAAGTGAAGCATGAGAGATCAATAGTGTCGGTGGGAACGACACCTATGGGATCACAAGAATCCCTACTGTGGTTAGCGGAGCGCGGGGTTGTGAGAAGAGCGGATCAAACAGATAGCACACGGTTCGTTTATCCAGGTTCGGGCCGCGAGGATGCGTAAAACCCTACTCCTGCTTTGGTGGATTGTATATCTGTGTTCTTGAGCTAGCTATGGGGCGTGAGGAGCTCCAAAAAGCCGAATCCTTCCTCTGGTCGCCTCGGGCCTCCTTTTATAGAAAAAAGGGGTTGCCACAGTGGCACACAGGAGGTGGAAAGGGTACAGTGCTGCGAGGTTATCCCTCGCATCACATGACAAGGCGCATTTAATGCGTCTTGCTTAGGTGTCCTTGCTTTATCGGGGATGGGGGAGAAACATGTCTCGTCCGTCGCCGCTCCTTCTTGTGTCGACACGCGCCCTGGCCAGCGACACCTGCGATGCCATGTAGGTAGGCAGGCAGCTGAGGTGGAGCAGTGGTGGGTCTTCACGAAGATCTGCATGCCGCCACGCAGGTGCCTGCCCAGCTGGTTGGGTCGGTAGCTGCATGCATGCGGTGGTGGAGGTTTAGTCGGCGTGGGCCTGATGGTGGCCCTGCGGGTGTCCTCGGCAAGGGCCTTGCTGGGGCCCCGGCAAGGGTCTTGCCGAGGGGCCTGCTGTCATCCCCGGCAAGGCGCTTGCCGGGGGCCTTGTGGTCTTCGTCGGCTGGGATCCCGCCAAGGGTTGTCGTCTCCTTAGTGCGTATCTAAACTTGAATGTCTTCACAAAGATCTGCATGCCGCCACGGGGATGTCTCCTGAATCCTTGCCCTTTGGGGGCAGTGTACTCAAGGGTGATTTGCTCCGTAGGCGCGGGACGAGTCGCCGCGGCAAGGGTCTTGCCGGGGCTGCTAGAACTGTCTCCTGGAAAGGATCTTGCCGGGGGAGTCCGCTTTGTCTCCTTTGCTCTTCATGGTCTTGGCCTTGGCGTTGTTCTAGTTCTCTTGAGCTTCGGTCTTACCCTGGCTCACCCCCTTGCCTTGCTTGGTGTGGTGGTATCCGCGGCTCAGACTGCCCGTGCACAGTTATAGGGGTACAAAAAGTGTACCCCTCTTTTTGTACACCGACAGGAGCCCCTGGGCCCGGGCCACACATAAGCGCAACGCGTTGTTGGGCTAGGCCCAAAAACGGTGCGCGGGCAGGCGGGGCGTTTTTACCGCGGTAAGATTCTTCGCGCGCTGCGCTTCCCACGATTCCTGCGCGTGGCGCGGCGTGGGGAGGCGCGTGTGACGTGGGCGGCATGCACGGGGTTGGTTCCCGCAGGCATGCGTCACATCGTAGTTAAGGGGCGGTTCGCGCCTTCCCCATAAACGGAGGGAGGCGTGGAGGCGCGGCCCATTTACTGAATGGGGCTGAGGCACGGTCTTCAAGGCATCCACTCCCCACGATCACGGGGTGGGGAGTGGTCTTCTCACCCGTCCCCTCGATTCTGCACGTCGCCACGTGTCTACCATGCGCCTGGGGTGGCAAACGGTGGAGGCGGGAAACCGGGCCGTTGCTGGTTGGGGCGGCGGGTCGGTCCTGGCTCCCTGCGCCTTCCGTATCTTGATTGGCCGAGCGGGGCGGCCAAGCCCCAACCCCGATCCTTTATAAAGAGCGGGAGGGGGGATGGCGTCCCGCATTCTTTCATCTTCTTCTTCCTTCAGCATCTGCTCTTCCCTTCCATCCGTCATGGAGAGAGGGAATCCCGGTCCTTCAACAGTGGCGGCGAGGGTCGCCGCTTGACAACGCGTCCCTCCTTCTCCTGCGCCTGCGGTGGCAGAGCCAGCCGCGAGGGGAAGGGGGAGGGGCGAGGCCGTGGGCGAGGCCAGGGCGCTCGGGGAAGGGGAAGACGGGGCGGCGCACCGGCCTCGCCTCCGTCAGCAGCTCCTCCTCCAATGGAGGGCCATGTTTGGGATGACCCTTGTGAGTTCTTCGTCAGGCTGCGCCGGCCGCCGCGCCATCGCCTTCGTCTCCTGGCTCCATTTGCGCGGGAGATGGAGTTGGATCCGCCGGAGTCATTGCGGCTGCACTTGAGGGGCTGCGGGATCAGTGGCACGCGGGTCCGTGTCGACTTCCCCGCCCCTCACGTGATGTATCTTCGTCGGGGATGGAAGACGTTTGCTCATATCCACCGCTTGACGGAGGGGCTCACTCTCCATTTTAAGCTGATGGAGGGTGGCCTTCTCTCCGTCAAGGTCTTCGGGCTCTTTGGGACCCGTGCAAGGTGCTGTGTGGAGAGCTTTTCTGATACTGAAGAGTCCTCCTCGGGCAGGAGTGACGAGGAGGACAGTGGCAGCGACGACGAGGGTAGTAGGCAGCAGGATGACGGGTCCGACTAGGTGTCGAGTGCCACTGCGTTCGGCACCGGCGGCCCCATCATCTGTGTCGCCGGCTCCCTGAACTTCTCGGGGTCGTCTCCTTGGGCGGCTGGCGTTGGGAGGCTGCGGAAGAGGAAGAGGGCAGGCGGCAAGGCCGTTAAGTCGGAGTACCCAGGCACCGATGCCTTCGACGCGTGCTGACGTCCTACCGCCTCGTCTTCGAGCTCTGTTTCCGGCGCCGCCATCACCATCCAGCCTTTGGACGGCCACCAAGATGTTCTCTTGGTGTCTTCTGCCACCCGTTGCTCGCCTAGGCGCTCCTTTTGTCCTTTTCGCCTCCTTGACCTGCCTCCTAAGGAGAGGGACAAGAAAGGGATTACAGGCACCTTATCTCTTTTTAGTTTGTAAGCCTTCGGGCCTTTGTTGAATTTAAAACTTGTAATCCCATGATTCATGTTTTTCATTCCCTATGGACTGTACCTGAGTGGAATGTTTTTTTAATGAAAAAGGGATGCTTGCCAGGTCATTTGTTTGCGGGTGGAACCCACGACAAGGAGTAAATCCTTGATATCTTCAAGATAAACATTTCCTTGCCCGGCAACAGGCCTTGCCGTCTCCCCACTTCGCTCGACCTTCCTCATGCCTTTGGCGGAGGCAGGGATGAGGCGGGTTCAGGCTCCTTGTTTCATCCTTTCGCTGCCGCGACTACGACCAAACTTGGCCCCAGGAACGAGCCCTAGGGCCTAGAGTTAGGGGAGCACGGTAGCTTAGGGGAAAATGAGGTTTCACATACCTCAGTCCATAATGGAATGCATGATAAGGGATGAAGAACTTATCTGAAGCTGCAGTCCCCGGCAACCCTGGTTCGCCGTGGGTGAATCTTTGCTCTTACAGCCCTCGGCAGTACTGGCTTGCCGGGGGCTAGATGTTGGTCTGTTCCTCTTTTTTTTCTCCCCAAGTGGTTCGGTACGGATATCTGTGTGTCCTGTGAACCAAAGAAGACAAAAGAAAGACAAAGAGATGCACACTCGACCTCTAAGCTAGGGGTTAGTCGCCGCTAAGCACTATCAACCCTAACCAAGGGCGAGACTCGACCTAGCATGCATGCTATAACTTAGGGCGCCAGCGCTTCATTTATTTATGCTCAGGGTCTACGCCTGGCTTTGTACAAAGGGTTACATGCGTCATCGTCAAGGCTCGTACAAAAGGTGGCTTGCCGGGGGGCCCCGCAAGCCGCGCCTCATGGGTAAAACTTGCGAAGATGCTCAATGTTCCCGGAGTTACTCACCGGAACGGCATCTTCGGTTTCCAGGCAGACTGCGCCGGGCCTGGTGACTCGTATTACCCGATAAGGGCCTTCCCACTTTGGCGTTAACTTGTTGGAATTCTTGGCCGATTGAACGCGCCGAAGAACAAGGTCGCCTTCCTCAAAGCTTCGGGTATGAACCTTGCGGCTATGGTAGCGGCGCAAGGCTTGCTGGTAGCGCGCTGCTCTCACAGCCGCCCGAAGACGATCTTCCTCAAGGAATGTTGCGTCATCTTGCCGCAATTGCTCTTGCTCAAGCTCGTCATAAGCGAGTACTCGAGGTGACCCGTATATGAGTTCCGTGGGGAGAACTGCTTATGCCCCGTATACCAAGGAAAAGGGTGTCTGGCCGGTGGCTCGATTTGGTGTCGTTTTGATTGACCAAAGAACCGCCGGCAATTCATCAATCCAGCGCCTTCCACTCTTGTGCAGTCTGTCAAAGGTCTTTGTCCTCAGGCCTTGCAGTACTTCAGCATTTGCCCTCTCAGCTTGACCATTGCTTCGTGGGTGAGCAACGGAAGCGAAACAGACCTTGCTGCCGAGGTCTTGAATATACTGCATGAAGGTGTGGCTTGTGAACTGCGGGTCGTTGTCGGTGATAACCCTATTGGGTACACCAAAACGGCACACCAGTCCTTTGAAGAACTTGACGGCTGACTGTGATGTGACCTTCCTCACTGCTTCCACTTCTGGCCACTTTGTGAACTTGTTGATTGCAACGTACAAGTACTCAAAGCCCCCGACAGCGCGGGGGAAAGGGCCCAGTATGTCGAGCCCCCAGACCGAGAAAGGCTAGGAGAGAGGAATGATTTGAAGGGCTTGAGCTGGCTGATGAAGCTTCTTTGAATGGAACTGACACGCTTCACACCTGGTGACTAGTGTCGTCGCATCCTGGAGGGCGGTGGGCCAGAAGAAGCCTTGCTGAAACGCTTTGCCAGCAAGGGCCCTTGACCCGATGTGGGATCCACATATGCCTCCATGTATCTCCGCCAACAACCCCAGTCCTTCCTCTCGAGGGATACACTTCAATTTCACGCCGTTCGACCTCTTTCTGTACAGGATGTCATCGACGAACTGGTACATAGTAGAGCGACGGGCTACTTTTTCCGCTTCTTCCTGCTCCTCAGGAAGTTCCCCTGTTTGGAGGAATCAGACGGTATGTTGTGCCCACGCTAGAGCCTGGGGCTCGACGGCGAGGACTAAAGGCATTTCCTCCGCTATCGGAGCGCCTGTCTCCATGGCAAGAGCTTGATGCTCTGTCGGAGCTAGCCGTCCCGTGGCGGGCTCGGTGTCTCCGACAACATCCTTGCCGGCGGCTTCAGGGAGCTCGGCGGGAAAGTACTTGCCGGGCCCTGATTTTCTCCTCTTGTTCTGCTCTGTTGATGGATCAACGGATGGCTGAGTTAGCCGAAGCACAAAGGTACCTGGTTCCACAGGTAGCTTGAGGGCAGCGTGTTTTGACAGGTAATCAGCGATATCATTCTCCGCTCGGGGAACGTATTCTGCATGTATACTGTCAAAATGCTCTTTCAGCTTTCTCACTTCATCGACGTAGGCCTTCATCAACGGGTTCTGGTAATCCTTGTTGACTTGCTTGATGACAAGTTGCGAGTCGCCTCTGACGATGAGTTTCTTGATTCTGAGGTCCGCCGCGATCCTAAGACCGGCAAGCAGCCCTTCGTACTCAGCCGTATTGTTTGTTGACACCTCCCTGGGGAAGTGCATCTGGATCATGTACTTGAGGTGCTCTCCGGTGGGCGCGACAAGCAGTACGCCAGCCCCGGCGCCCTGTAAGGAGAAAGCTCCATCAAAGTACATGATCCAGTCGCAACTAGCTTCCTTGCCGGGGAGAGCAGTCTCTTGGGTTTCTTCGTCAGGCATCGCAGTCCATTCTGCAATGAACTCCACCAGGACTCGGCTTTGAATCGTCGAGGTACTCTCAAACTTGAGGCCAAAGCTGGACAGTTCCGGTGCCCACTCTATGATCCTTCCCGTTGCGTCTGGATTGTGCAATATCCATTGCAGAGGGAGGCGAGTGACGACAGTGATTTCGTGCGCCTGGAAGTAGTGACGCAGCTTCCTCGAGGCCATAAGAAGGCCGAAGAGCAGTTTCTGCACACCGGAGTACCTCGATCTAGCCCCCTGCAGGAGGGAACTAACAAAGTAGACCGGATGCTGCATCATTTTCTTCTTCGGCGGCACTTCAATTGGCTGCGTCGTCTCGGCATCGGTGGCATCGGGCTCCGTCGCTTCTATTACCTCATCATCAATTTCTCTCTACACCACTAGTGCGGCGCTGACCACCTGGTTTGTTGCCGCCAGGTACAGCAGCAACGGTTCCTGTGGCCTAGGCGCAACTAGTATTGGCGCGGAGGAGAGGTACCTCTTCAAATCTTGCAATGCTGCTTCGGCTTTTGGCGTCCACTCCATCGGGCCCGCCTTTTTCAAAATTTTGAAAAAGGGAAGGGCGCGCTCGGCGGGCTTGGAAATGAACCTGCTCATGGCGGCAACGCAACTAGCAAGCCGACGCACATCCTTGACTCGCTTGGGTGCTTCAATCTGCTCTATAGCTTTGATATTATCCGGATTGGCCTCTATCCCACGTTGTGACACAAAGAACCCGAGAAGCTTGCTAGATGGGATGCCGAAGACGCACTTCTCAGGGTTCAGCTTGAGATTGATCTTGCGTAGGTTTGCAAATGTTTCTTGTAAATCTGATATGAGGGTTGCCCTGTTCTTGGTTTTGACCACTATATCATCCATATAAGCTTCCATATTTCTATGGAGCTGGGGTTCAAAACCAATCTGGACCGCCCTTGCAAACGTTGAACCAGCACTCTTCAACCCGAAAGGCATCCGTATAAAGCAATACGTACCACATGGGGTGATGAATGCCGTTTTCTCTTCATCTTCCCTTGTCATGAAGATCTGGTGGTAGACGGAGTAGGCATCGAGGAATGACAACAGATCACACCCAGCCGTGGAGTCAACAATCTGGTCGATGCGCGGCAACGGGTAGGGGTCTTTGGAACAAGCCTTATTAATATCTGTGTAATCAATACACAGCCTCCACTTCCCATTTGCCTTGCGCACTACCACCGGATTGGCCAACCACGTTGGATGGAGCACTCCTCTTACCAAACCCGCTGCTTCCAGTTTCCGGATCTCCTCTTTGATGAACTCTTGTCGTTCCAAAGCTTGCTTTCTGACCTTCTGCTTGACGGGCCGCGCATGAGGATAGACAACAAGGTGGTGCTAAATCACCTCCCTGGGAACGCCGGGGATGTCGGATGCTTGCCATGCAAACACATCGACATTCGCCCGCAGGAAGGCGACGAGCGCGTCTTCCTATTTGTCTTCAAGGGTGGAGCTTATGGTAAAAGCTCCTCCCGTGCCGTCCTCCTTGACAGAAACCTTCTTGGTTCCCGGTGGTGTGGCCCTGGACTTCTTGTTTCTGTCGGCGGAGCTCTCTGGCACGTCCTCGACGGGAGCGCTACACTCCGAAGAGGTGCGCTTGCCGGAGTGGGTGCCTGAGGTCTCACCGGTCTTCTTCTTTTTCCTTCCCGGGGCTCCAGCGGCAGGAGCAAGCGCCTTAGCAATGGCGGCTACTGCAACTGCTTGTTGGTAGAGTTGGTCAGCGCAAATTAGCGCATCCTTCTTGTCTGATGGTACGGTGATGATCGTCACAGGCCCCGGCATCTTCAGGGTGTTGTAGGCGTAATGTGACGCCGCCATGGACTTGGCCAGCGCTGGGCGGCCAAGGATCCCGTTGTAAGGCAAGGGGATCTTGGCAACGTCGAACACAATCCTTTCTGTCCTGTAGTTCAGATCACTCCCAAAAGTCACAGGCAACGTGACCTTTCCCTTTGGTTGACTTCTTCCCGGGTTGACCCCCTGAAACGTGCCCGTCTCTTCGAGGTCTTCATCAGGAATCTGCAATTTCTCGATCATGGCAGGCGAGATTAAGTTCAGACCGGCCCCGCCATCGACTAGCATCTTTGTCACCTTGAGGTTGTGTATTGTTGGTGAAACCAACAATGGCAAGCACCCGACTGCAGTAGTGCGATCAGGGTGATCCTCAGTGTCAAAAATGATAGGTGTGCTGGACCACTTCAGCGGCCTTTGGGCATCAAACGACGGTTCCGCCGCTGTAATCTCATGCGCCCACTGTTTAAGCTGGCGGTGAGAGGTATGCAGCGAGGCGCCGCCATCGACGCACATGGCCTCTGTAGCTTTCTGAAATTCTTGGTCACCATACTCATCATCCTCTTCGTGATCATCGTCTTCTGGCTTTTTGTCACGGCCCCGGGCGGGCCTCTCCTGCTGTTTATCTTTGCCGTGACGGCCCGCCTGGCCGTCACGCTTCAAGCCCCAACCCCGATCCTTTATAAAGAGCGGGAGGGGGGATGGCGTCCCGCATTCTTTCATCTTCTTCTTCCTTCAGCATCTGCTCCTCCCTTCCATCCGTCATGGAGAGAGGGAATCCCGGTCCTTCAACAGTGGCGGCAAGGGTCGCCCCTTGACAATGCGTCCCTCCTTCTCCTGCGCCTGCGGTGGCAGAGCCAGCCGTGAGGGGAAGGGGGAGGGGCGAGGCCGTGGGCGAGGCCAGGGCGCTCGGGGAAGGGGAGGATGGGGCGGCGCACCGGCCTTGCCTCCGCCAGCAGCTCCTCCTCCAATGGAGGGCCATGTTTGGGATGACCCTTGTGAGTTCTTCGTCAGGCTGCGCCGGCCGCCGCGCCATCGCCTTCGTCTCCTGACTCCATTTGCGCGGGATATGGAGTTGGATCCGCCGGAGTCATTGCGGCTGCACTTGAGGGGCTGCGGGATCAGTGGCACGCGGGTCCGTGTCGACTTCCCCGCCCCTCACGTGATGTATCTTCGTCGGGGATGGAAGACGTTTGCTCATATCCACCGCTTGACGGAGGGGCTCACTCTCCATTTTAAGCTGATGGAGGGTGGCCTTCTCTCCGTCAAGGTCTTCGGGCTCTTTGGGACCCGTCCAAGGTGCTGTGTGGAGAGCTTTTCTGATACTGAAGACTCCTCCTCGGGCGGGAGTGACGAGGAGGATAGTGGCAGCGACGACGAGGGTAGTAGGCGGCAGGATGACGGGTCCGACTAGGTGTCGAGTGCCGCTCCATGCGGCACCGGCGACCCCATCATCTGTGTCGCCGGCTCCCTGAACTTCTCGGGGTCGTCTCCTTGGGTGGCTGGCGTTGGGAGGCTGCGGAAGAGGAAGAGGGCGGGCGTCAAGGCCATTAAGTCGGAGTACGCAGGCACCGATGCCTTCGACGCGTGCTGACGTCCTACCGCCTCGTCTTCGAGCTCTGTTTCCGGCGCCGCCATCACCATCCAGCCTTTGGACGGCCACCAAGATGTTCTCTTGGTGTCTTCTGCCACCCGTCGCTCGCCTAGGCGCTCCTTTTGTCCTTTTCGCCTCCTTGACCTGCCTCCTAAGGAGAGGGACAAGAAAGGGATTACAGGCACCTTATCTCTTTTTAGTTTGTAAGCCTTCGGGCCTTTGTTGAATTTAAAACTTGTAATCCCATGATTCATGTTTTTCATTCCCTATGGACAGTACCTGAGTGGAATGTTTTTTTAATGAAAAAGGGATGCTTGCCGGGTCATTTGTTTGCGGGTGGAACCCACGACAAGGAGTAAATCCTTGATATCTTCAAGATAAACATTTCCTTGCCCGGCAACAGGCCTTGCCGTCTCCCCACTTCGCTCGACCTTCCTCATGCCTTTGGCGGAGGCAGGGATGAGGCGGGTTCAGGCTCCTTGTTTCATCCTTTCGCTGCCGCGACTACGACCAAACTTGGCCCCAGGAACGAGCCCTAGGGCCTAGAGTTAGGGGAGCACGGTAGCTTAGGGGAAAATGAGGTTTCACATACCTCAGTCCATAATGGAATGCATGATAAGGGATGAGGAACTTATCTGAAGCTGCAGTCCCCGGCAACCCTGGTTCGCCGTGGGTGAATCTTTGCTCTTGCAGCCCTCGGTAATACTGGCTTGCCGGGGGCTAGATGTTGGTCTGTTCCTCTTTTTTTTCTCCCCAAGTGGTTCGGTACGGATATCTGTGTGTCCTGTGAACCAAAGAAGACAAAAGAAAGACAAAGAGACGCACACTCGACCTCTAAGCTAGGGGTTAGTCGCCGCTAAGCACTATCAACCCTAACCAAGGGTGAGACTCGACCTAGCATGCATGCTATAACTTAGGGCGCCAGCGCTTCATTTATTTATGCTCAGGGTCTACGCCTGGCTTTGTACAAAGGGTTACATGCGTCATCGGCAAGAATCGTACAAAAGGTGGCTTGCCGGGGGGCCCGGCAAGCCGTGCCTCATGGGTAAAACTTGCGAAGATGCTCAATGTTCCAGGAGTTACTCACCGGAACGACATCTTCGGTTTCCAGGCAGACTGCGCCGGGCCTGGTGACTCGTATTACCCGATAAGGGCCTTCCCACTTTGGCGTCAACTTGTTGGAATTCTTGGCCGATTGAACGCGCCGAAGAACAAGGTCGCCTTCCTCAAAGCTTCGGGCATGAACCTTGCGGCTATGGTAGCGGCGCAAGGCTTGCTGGTAGCGCGCTGCTCTCACAGCCGCCCGAAGACGATCTTCCTCAAGGAGTGTTGCATCATCTTGCCGCAATTGCTCTTGCTCAAGCTCGTCATAAGCGAGTACTCGAGGTGACCCGTATATGAGTTCCGTGGGGAGAACTGCTTATGCCCCGTATACCAGGGAAAAGGGTGTCTGGCCGGTGGCTCGATTTGGTGTCGTTCTGATTGACCAAAGAACCGCCGGTAATTCATCAATCCAGCGCCTTCCACTCTTGTGCAGTCTGTCAAAGGTCTTTGTCCTCAGGCCTTGCAGTACTTCAGCATTTGCTCTCTCAGCTTTACCATTGCTTCGTGGGTGAGCAACGGAAGCGAAACAGACCTTGCTGCCGAGGTCTTGAATATATTGCATGAAGGTGTGGCTTGTGAACTGCGTGTCGTTGTCGGTGATAACCCTATTGGGTACACCAAAACGGCACACCAGTCCTTTGAAGAACTTGACGGCTGATTGTGATGTGACCTTCCTCACTGCTTCCACTTCTGGCCACTTTGTGAACTTGTTGATTGCAATGTAAAAGTACTCAAAGCCGCCGACAGCGCGGGGGAAAGGGCCCAGTATGTCGAGCCCCCAGACCGAGAAAGGCCAGGATAGAGGAATGATTTGAAGGGCTTGAGCTGGCTGATGAAGCTTCTTTGAATGGAACTGACACGCTTCACACCTGGTGACTAGTGTCGTCGCATCCTGGAGGGCGGTGGGCCAGAAGAAGCCTTGCTGAAACGCTTTGCCAGCAAGGGCCCTTGACCCGATGTGGGATCCACATATGCCTCCATGTATCTCCGCCAACAACCCCAGTCCTTCCTCTCGAGGGATACACTTCAATTTCACGCCGTTCGACCTCTTTCTGTACAGGATGTCATCGACGAACTGGTACATAGTAGAGCGACGGGCTACTTTTTCTGCTTCTTCCTGCTCCTCAGGAAGTTCCCCTGTTTGGAGGAATCAGACGGTATGTTGTGCCCACGCTAGAGCCTGGGGCTCGACGGCGAGGACTAAAGGCATTTCCTCCGCTACCGGAGCACCTGTCTCCATGGCAAGAGCTTGATGCTCTGTCAGAGCTAGCCGTCCCGTGGCGGGCTCGGTGTCTCCGACAACATCCTTGACGGCGGCTTCGGGGAGCTCGGCAGGAAAGTACTTGCCGGGCCCTGATTTTCTCCTCTTGTTCTGCTCTGTTGATGGATCAACGGATGGCTGAGTTAGCCGAAGCACAAAGGTACCTGGTTCCACAGGTAGCTTGAGGGCAGCGTGTTTTGACAGGTAATCAGCGATATCATTCTCCGCTCGGGGAACGTATTCTGCATGTATACTGTCAAAATGCTCTTTCAGCTTTCTCACTTCATCGACGTAGGCCTTCATCAACGGGCTCTGGTAATCCTTGTTGACTTGCTTGACGACAAGTTGCGAGTCGCCTCTGACGATGAGTTTCTTGATTCCGAGGTCCGCCGCGATCCTAAGACCGGCAAGCAGCCCTTCGTACTCAGCCGTATTGTTTGTTGACACCTCCCTGGGGAAGTGCATCTGGATCATGTACTTGAGGTGCTCTCCGGTGGGCGCGACAAGCAGTACGCCAGCCCTGGCGCCCTGTAAGGAGAAAGCTCCATCAAAGTACATGATCCAGTCGCAACTAGCTTCCTTGCCGGGGAGAGCAGTCTCTTGGTTTTCTTCGTCAGGCATCGCAGTCCATTCTGCAATGAACTCCACCAGGACTCGGCTTTGAATCGTCGAGGTACTCTCAAACTTGAGGCCAAAGCTGGACAGTTCCGGTGCCCACTCTACGATCCTTCCCGTTGCGTCTAGATTGTGCAATATCCATTGCAGAGGGAGGCGAGTGACGACAATGATTTCGTGCGCCTGGAAGTAGTGACGCAGCTTCCTCGAGGCCATAAGAAGGCCGAAGAGCAGTTTCTACACACCGGAGTACCTCGATCTAGCCCCCTGCAGGAGAGAACTAACAAAGTAGACCGGATGCTGCATCATTTTCTTCTTCGGCGGCACTTCAATTGGCTGCGTCGTCTCGGCATCGGTGGCATCGGGCTCCGTCGCTGCTATTATCTCATCATCAATTTCTCTCTACGCCACTAGTGCGGCGCTGACCACCTGGTTTGTTGCCGCCAGGTACAGCAGCAACGGTTCCTGTGGCCTAGGCGCAACTAGTATTGGCGCGGAGGAGAGGTACCTCTTCAAATCTTGCAATGCTGCTTCGGCTTCTGGCGTCCACTCCATCGGGCCCGCCTTTTTCAAAATTTTGAAAAAGGGAAGGGCGCGCTCGGCGGGCTTGGAAATGAACCTGCTCATGGCGGCAACGCAACCAGCAAGCCGACGCACATCCTTGACTCGCTTGGGTGCTTCAATCTGCTCTATAGCTTTGATATTATCTGGATTGGCCTCTATCCCACGTTGTGACACAAAGAACCCGAGAAGCTTGCTAGACGGGATGCCGAAGACGCACTTCTCAGGGTTCAGCTTGAGATTGATCTTGCGTAGGTTTGCAAATGTTTCTTGTAAATCTGATATGAGGGTTGCCCTGTTCTTGGTTTTGACCACTATATCATCCATATAAGCTTCCATATTTCTATGGAGCTGGGGTTCAAAACCAATCTGGACCACCCTT
Source organism: Triticum aestivum (assembly GCF_018294505.1). NCBI lineage: Eukaryota > Viridiplantae > Streptophyta > Magnoliopsida > Poales > Poaceae > Triticum > Triticum aestivum. The sequence goes on along the minus strand of NC_057809.1, from coordinate 554,899,070 downwards.
GCAAACGTTGAACCAGCACTCTTCAACCCGAAAGGCATCCGTATAAAGCAATACGTACCACATGGGGTGATGAATGCCGTTTTCTCTTCATCTTCCCTTGTCATGAAGATCTGGTGGTAGACGGAGTAGGCATCGAGGAATGACAATAGATCACACCCAGCCGTGGAGTCAACAATCTGGTCGATGCGCGGCAACGGGAAGGGGTCTTTGGAACAAGCCTTATTAATATCTGTGTAATCAATACACAGCCTCCACTTCCCATTTGCCTTGCGCACTACCACCGGATTGGCCAACCACGTTGGATGGAGCACTCCTCTTACAAAACCCGCTGCTTCCAGTTTCCGGATCTCCTCTGTGATGAACGCTTGTCGTTCCAAAGCTTGCTTTCTGACCTTCTGCTTGACGGGCCGTGCATGAGGATAGACAACAAGGTGGTGCTAAATCACCTCCCTGGGAACGCCGGGGATGTCGGATGCTTGCCATGCAAACACATCGACATTCGCCCGCAGGAAGGTGACGAGCGCGTCTTCCTATTTGTCTTCAAGGGTGGAGCTTATGGTAAAAGCTCCTCCCGTGCCGTCCTCCTTGACAGAAACCTTCTTGGTTCCCGGTGGTGTGGCCCTGGACTTCTTGTTTCTGTCGGCGGAGCTCTCTGGCACGTCCTCGACGGGAGCGCTACACTCCGAAGAGGTGCGCTTGCCGGAGTGGGTGCCTGAGGTCTCACCGGTCTTCTTCTTTTTCCTTCCCGGGGCTCCAGCGGCAGGAGCAAGCACCTTAGCAATGGCGGCTGCTGCAACTGCTTGTTGGTAGAGTTGGTCAGCGCAAATTAGCGCATCCTTCTTGTCTGATGGTACGGTGATGATCGTCACAGGCCCCGGCATCTTCAGGGTGTTGTAGGCGTAATGTGACGCCGCCATGGACTTGGCCAGCGCTGGGCGACCAAGGATCCCGTTTTAAGGCAAGGGGATCTTGGCAGCGTCGAACACAATCCTTTCTGTCCTGTAGTTCAGATCACTCCCAAAAGTCACAGGCAACGTGACCTTTCCCTTTGGTTGACTTCTTCCCGGGTTGACCCCCTGAAACGTTCCCGTCTCTTCGAGGTCTTCATCAGGAATCTGCAATTTCTCCATCATGGCAGGCGAGATTAAGTTCAGACCGGCCCCGCCATCGACTAGCATCTTTGTCACCTTGAGGTTGTGTATTGTTGGTGAAACCAACAATGGCAAGCACCCGACTGCAGTAGTGCGATCAGGGTGATCCTCAGTGTCAAAAATGATAGGTGTGCTGGACCACTTCAGCGGCCTTTGGGCATCAAACGATGGTTCCGCCGCTGTAATCTCATGCGCCCACTGTTTAAGCTGGCGGTGAGAGGTATGCAGCGAGGCGCCGCCATCGACGCACATGGCCTCTGTAGCTTTCTGAAATTCTTGGTCACCATACTCATCATCCTCTTCGTGATCATCGTCTTCTGGCTTTTTGTCACGGCCCCGGGCGGGCCTCTCCTGCTGTTTATCTTTGCTGCGACGGCCCGCCTGGCCGTCACGCTTCAAGCCCCAACCCCGATCCTTTATAAAGAGCGGGAGGGGGGATGGAGTCCCGCATTCTTTCATCTTCTTCTTCCTTCAGAATTTGCTCCTCCCTTCCATCCGTCATGGAGAGAGGGAATCCCGGTCCTTCAACAATGGCGGCGAGGGTCGCCGCTTGACAACGCGTCCCTCCTTCTCCTGCGCCTGCGGTGGCAGAGCCAGCCGCGAGGGGATGGGGGAGGGGCGAGGCCGTGGGCGAGGCCAGGGCGCTTGGGGAAGGGGAGGACGGGGCGGCGCACCGGCCTCGCCTCCGCCAGCAGCTCCTCCTCCAATGGAGGGCCATGTTTGGGATGACCCTTGTGAGTTCTTCGTCAGGCTGCGCCGGCCGCCGCGCCATCGCCATCGTCTCCTGACTCCATTTGCGCGGGAGATGGAGTTGGATCCGCCGGAGTCATTGCGGCTGCACTTGAGGGGCTGCGGGATCAGTGGCACGCGGGTCCGTGTCGACTTCCCCGCCCCTCACGTGATGTATCTTCGTCGGGGATGGAAGACGTTTGCTCATATCCACCGCTTGACGGAGGGGCTCACTCTCCATTTTAAGCTGATGGAGGGTGGCCTTCTCTCCGTCAAGGTCTTCGGGCTCTTTGGGACCCGTGCAAGGTGCTGTGTGGAGAGCTTTTCTGATACTGAAGAGTCCTCCTCGGGCAGGAGTGACGAGGAGGACAGTGGCAGCGACGACGAGGGTAGTAGGCAGCAGGATGACGGGTCCGACTAGGTGTCGAGTGCCGCTCCGTGCGGCACCGGCGACCCCATCATCTGTGTCGCCGGCTCCCTGAACTTCTCGGGGTCGTCTCCTTGGGCGGCTGGCGTTGGGAGGCTGCAGAAGAGGAAGAGGGCGGGTGGCAAGGCCGTTAAGTCGGAGTACGCAGGCACCGATGCCTTCGACGCGTGCTGACGTCCTACCGCCTCGTCTTCGAGCTCTGTTTCCGGCACCGCCATCACCATCCAGCCTTTGGACGGCCACCAAGATGTTCTCTTGGTGTCTTCTGCCACCCGTTGCTCGCCTAGGCGCTCCTTTTGTCCTTTTCGCCTCCTTGACCTGCCTCCTAAGGAGAGGGACAAGAAAGGGATTACAGGCACCTTATCTCTTTTTAGTTTGTAAGCCTTCGGGCCTTTGTTGAATTTAAAACTTGTAATCCCATGATTCATGTTTTTCATTCCCTATGGACTGTACCTGAGTGGAATGTTTTTTTAATGAAAAAGGGATGCTTGCGGGGTCATTTGTTTGCGGGTGGAACCCACGACAAGGAGTAAATCCTTGATATCTTCAAGATAAACATTTCCTTGCCCGGCAACAGGCCTTGCCGTCTCCCCACTTCGCTCGACCTTCCTCATGCCTTTGGCGGAGGCAGGGATGAGGCGGGTTCAGGCTCCTTGTTTCATCCTTTCGCTGCCGCGACTACGACCAAACTTGGCCCCAGGAACGAGCCCTAGGGCCTAGAGTTAGGGGAGCATGGTAGCTTAGGGGAAAATGAGGTTTCACATACCTCAGTCCATAATGGAATGCATGATAAGGGATGAAGAACTTATCTGAAGCTGCAGTCCCCGGCAACCCTGGTTCGCCGTGGGTGAATCTTTGCTCTTGCAGCCCTTGGCAATACTGGCTTGCCGGGGGCTAGATGTTGGTCTGTTCCTCTTTTTTTTCTCCCCAAGTGGTTCGGTACGGATATCTGTGTGTCCTGTAAACCAAAGAAGACAAAAGAAAGACAAAGAGACGCACACTCGACCTCTAAGCTAGGGGTTAGTCGCCGCTAAGCACTATCAACCCTAACCAAGGGTGAGACTCGACCTAGCATGCATGCTATAACTTAGGGCGCCAGTGCTTCATTTATTTATGCTCAGGGTCTACGCCTGGCTTTGTACAAAGGGTTACATGCGTCATCGGCAAGGCTCGTACAAAAGGTGGCTTGCCGGGGAGCCCGGCAAGCCGCGCCTCACGGGTAAAACTTGCGAAGATGCTCAATGTTCCAGGAGTTACTCACCGGAATGGCATCTTCGGTTTCTAGGCAGACTGCGTCGGGCCTGGTGACTCGTATTACCCGATAAGGGCCTTCCCACTTTGGCGTCAACTTGTTGGAATTCTTGGCCGATTGTACGCGCCGAAGAACAAGGTTGCCTTCCTCAAAGCTTCGGGCATGAACCTTGCGGCTATGGTAGCGGCGCAAGGCTTGCTGGTAGCGCGCTGCTCTCACAGCCGCCCGAAGACGATCTTCCTCAAGGAGTGTTGCGTCATCTTGCCGCAATTGCTCTTGCTCAAGCTCGTCATAAGCGAGTACTCGAGGTGACCCGTATATGAGTTCCGTGGGGAGAACTGCTTATGCCCCGTATACCAGGGAAAAGGGTGTCTGGCCGGTGGCTCGATTTGGTGTCATTCTGATTGACCAAAGAACCGCCGGCAATTCATCAATCCAGCGCCTTCCACTCTTGTGCAGTCTGTCAAAGGTCTTTGTCCTCAGGCCTTGCAGTACTTCAGCATTTGCCCTCTCAGCTTGACCATTGCTTCGTGGGTGAGCAACGGAAGCGAAACAGACCTTGCTACCGAGGTCTTGAATATATTGCATGAAGGTGTGGCTTGTGAACTGCGTGTCGTTGTCGGTGATAACCCTATTGGGTACACCAAAACGGCACACCAGTCCTTTGAAGAACTTGATGGCTGACTGTGATGTGACCTTCCTCACTGCTTCCACTTGTGGCCACTTTGTGAACTTGTTGATTGCAACGTACAAGTACTCAAAGCCCCCGACAGCGCGGGGGAAAGGGCCCAGTATGTCGAGCCCCCAGACCGAGAAAGGCTAGGAGAGAGGAATGATTTGAAGGGCTTGAGCTGGCTGATGAAGCTTCTTTGAATGGAACTGACACGCTTCACACCTGGTGACTAGTGTCGTCGCATCCTGGAGGGCGGTGGGCCAGAAGAAGCCTTGCTGAAACGCTTTGCCAGCAAGGGCCCTTGACCCGATGTGTGATCCACATATGCCTCCATGTATCTCCGCCAACAACCCCAGTCCTTCCTCTCGAGGGATACACTTCAATTTCACGCCGTTCGACCTCTTTCTGTATAGGATGTCATCGACGAACTGGTACATAGTAGAGCGACGGGCTACTTTTTCCACTTCTTCCTGCTCCTCAGGAAGTTCCCCTGTTTGGAGGAATCAGACGGTATGCTGTGCCCACGCTAGAGCCTGGGGCTCGACGGCGAGGACTAAAGGCATTTCCTCCGCTATCGGAGCGCCTGTCTCCATGGCAAGAGCTTGATGCTCTGTCGGAGCTAGCCGTCCCGTGGCGGGCTCGGTGTCTCCGACAACATCCTTGCCAGCGGCTTCGGGGAGCTCGGCGGGAAAGTACTTGCCGGGCCCTGATTTTCTCCTCTTGTTCTGCTCTGTTGATGGATCAACGGATGGCTGAGTTAGCCGAAGCACAAAGGTACCTGGTTCCACAGGTAGCTTGAGGGCAGCATGTTTTGACAGGTAATCAGCGATATCATTCTCCGCTCGGGCAACGTATTCTGCATGTATACTGTCAAAACGCTCTTTCAGCTTTCTCACTTCATCGACATAGGCCTTCATCAACGGGCTCTGGTAATCCTTGTTGACTTGCTTGATGACAAGTTGCGAGTCGCCTCTGATGATGAGTTTCTTGATTCCGAGGTCCGCCGTGATCCTAAGACCGGCAAGCAGCCCTTCGTACTCAGCCGTATTGTTTGTTGACACCTCCCTGGGGAAGTGCATCTGGATCATGTACTTGAGGTGCTCTTCGATGGGCGCGACAAGCAGTACGCCAGCCCCGGCGCCCTGTAAGGAGAAAGCTCCATCAAAGTACATGATCCAGTCGCAACTAGCTTCCTTGCCGGGGAGAGCAGTCTCTTGGGTTTCTTCGTCAGGCATCGCAGTCCATTCTGCAATGAACTCCACCAGGACTCGGCTTTGAATCGTCGAGGTACTCTCAAACTTGAGGCCAAAGCTGGACAGTTCCGGTGCCCACTCTACGATCCTTCCCGTTGCGTCTGGATTGTGCAATATCCATTGCAGAGGGAGGCGAGTGACGACAGTGATTTCGTGCGCCTGGAAGTAGTGACGCAGCTTCCCCGAGGCCATAAGAAGGCCAAAGAGCAGTTTCTGCACACTGGAGTACCTCGATCTAGCCCCCTGCAGGAGGGAACTAACAAAGTAGACCGGATGCTGCATCATTTTCTTCTTCGGCGGCACTTCAATTGGCTGCGTCGTCTCGGCATCGGTGGCATCGGGCTCCGTCGCTGCTATTACCTCATCATCAATTTCTCTCTACGCCACTAGTGCGGCGCTGACCACCTGGTTTGTTGCCGCCAGGTACAGGAGCAACGGTTCCTGTGGCCTAGGCGCAACTAGTATTGGCGCGGAGGAGAGGTACCTCTTCAAATCTTGCAATGCTGCTTCGGCTTCTGGCGTCCACTCCATCGGGCCCGCCTTTTTCAAAATTTTGAAAAAGGGAAGATCGCGCTCGGCGGGCTTGGAAATGAACCTGCTCATGGCGGCAACGCAACCAGCAAGCCGACGCACATCCTTGACTCGCTTGGGTGCTTCAATCTGCTCTATAGCTTTGATATTATCCGGATTGGCCTCTATCCCACGTTGTGACACAAAGAACCCGAGAAGCTTGCTAGACGGGATGCCGAAGATGCACTTCTCAGGGTTCAGCTTGAGATTGATCTTGCGTAGGTTTGCAAATGTTTCTTGTAAATCTAATATGAGGGTTGCCCTGTTCTTGGTTTTGACCACTATATCATCCATATAAGCTTCCATATTTCTATGGAGCTGGGGTTCAAAACCAATCTGGACCGCCCTTGCAAACGTTGAACCAGCACTCTTCAACCCGAAAGGCATCCGTATAAAGCAATACGTACCACATGGGGTGATGAATGCCGTTTTCTCTTCATCTTCCCTTGTCATGAAGATCTGGTGGTAGACGGAGTAGGCATCGAGGAATGACAACAGATCACACCCAGCCGTGGAGTCAACAATCTGGTCGATGCGCGGCAACGGGAAGGGGTCTTTGGAACAAGCCTTATTAATATTTGTGTAATCAATACACAGCCTCCACTTCCCATTTGCCTTGCGCACTACCACTGGATTGGCCAACCACGTTGGATGGAGCACTCCTCTTACCAAACCCGCTGCTTCCAGTTTCCGGATCTCCTCTGTGATGAACTCTTGTCGTTCCAAAGCTTGCTTTCTGACCTTCTGCTTGACGGGCCGCGCATGAGGATAGACAACAAGGTGGTGCTAAATCACCTCCCTGGGAACGCCGGGGATGTCGGATGCTTGCCATGCAAACACATCGACATTCGCCCGCAGGAAGGTGACGAGCGCATCTTCCTATTTGTCTTCAAGGGTGGAGCTTATGGTAAAAGCTCCTCCCGTGCCGTCCTCCTTGACAGAAACCTTCTTGGTTCCCGGTGGTGTGGCCCTGGACTTCTTGTTTCTGTCGGCGGAGCTCTCTGGCACGTCCTCGACGGGAGCGCTACACTCCGAAGAGGTGCGCTTGCCGGAGTGGGTGCCTGAGGTCTCACCGGTCTTCTTCTTTTTCCTTCCCGGGGCTCCAGCGGCAGGAGCAAGCGCCTTAGCAATGGCGGCTGCTGCAACTGCTTGTTGGTAGAGTTGGTCAGCGCAAATTAGCGCATCCTTCTTGTCTGATGGTACGGTGATGATCGTCACAGGCCCCGGCATCTTCAGGGTGTTGTAGGCGTAATGTGACGCCGCCATGGACTTGGCCAGCGCTGGGCAGCCAAGGATCCCGTTGTAAGGCAAGGGGATCTTGGCAACGTCGAACACAATCCTTTCTGTCCTGTAGTTCAGATCACTCCCAAAAGTCACACGCAACATGACCTTTCCCTTTGGTTGACTTCTTCCCGGGTTGACCCCCTGAAACGTGCCCGTCTCTTCGAGGTCTTCATCAGGAATCTGCAATTTCTCGATCATGGCAGGCGAGATTAAGTTCAGACCGGCCCCGCCATTGGCTAGCATCTTTGTCACCTTGAGGTTGTGTATTGTTGGTGAAACCAACAATGGCAAGCACCCGACTGCAGTAGTGCGATCAGGGTGATCCTCAGTGTCAAAAATGATAGGTGTGCTGGACCACTTCAGCGGCCTTTGGGCATCAAACGATGGTTCCGCCGCTGTAATCTCATGCGCCCACTGTTTAAGCTGGCGGTGAGAGGTATGCAGCGAGGCGCCGCCATCGACGCACATGGCCTCTGTAGCTTTCTGAAATTCTTGGTCACCATACTCATCATCCTCTTCGTGATCATCGTCTTCTGGCTTTTTGTCACGGCCCCGGGCGGGCCTCTCCTGCTGTTTATCTTTGCCGCGACGGCCCGCCTGGCCGTCACACTTCTTGCCGGACCCCTCAGCATCGTCCTAGCCTTTCTCCTTGTCCCGCCTCTCATTTTCAGACCTCTGCTTCTCATCAAGGAGCTCAACCTGTCGGCAGTTCTGGAGATCATGGCCTTTGGTGCGATGGATCTTGCAGTATTGCTTGTCGGAGTTTCCTGGCTTCTCGGCAGCCGCCAAGGCCCGGCAGGCGACACATCCGGTAATTTCCTTGCCGGGGTCATCTGCCTTGGTTTTCTTGGCGGAGCCGGCGTCGTCAGATCCCTCGCCGGCAAGCACAACTTTACCTTTGCGCTTCCTATTGCGGCGCCGGCCTTTCTTCACCGGGGCGGCAGTATCCTCATCTGAGGAGTCGGTTTCCATGCCGGCATCTTCGCCGGGGTACTCCCTTCCCTCTTCAGCTCGGGCACATCTGTCAGCAAGAACATAGAGTTGTGGCACATCTTTCACCTTGTTCATTGCCAGTTCTTCACGCGTCTTGCGGTTACGCACGTTCTGATGGAACACGTTGATGATGGCGCCAGGGTGAACATCAGGGATATTGTACTGTACCCGGCTGAACCTCTGTATATACTTGCGCAGACTCTCGCCTCCCTTCTGGGGAATGACATGCAGGTCACTTGCTTGGCCATGGGCTTGGTAACCTCCAGTAAAGGCGCCCACAAACTCATGGCACAAATCCGACCAGGAGGAAATAGAGTCTACTAGCAAGTGCATCAACCACGACATGGCGTTGGGTTTAAGAGCCAATGGAAAGTAATTCGCAAGCACCCTATCGTCGCGGGCCCCGGCGGCTTGCATCGTGATGGTGTAGATGCTGAGGAACTCAGACGGGTGAGTCTTGCCGTTGTACTTTTCGCCAACGTCAGGTTTGAAGGTGCGGTGAGTGGGCCACGGGAACTGCCGCAGCTCACGGGTAAAAGCCGGACAGCCTACCTCGTAAGGTAGGCCTCCAGGGCTCTCCGAGGCCGGGTGGTTCACAACAGGCCCTGCTCGCCTGTCTGACTGGTGGCGCGCTCCGCACCGACGCTCGATAGTGGTTCGAGCGTCTTCATGGGCTCGTTCCCGAAGAACTTGGCGCTGGTCACAGTGGGTCCGCGGGTCAGACGATGCTATGGAGATGTCGTCGCCCGCGACGTCGCGACGAGCCGGCGTTCGCGGTACCGGATGGGGTAGAGCTGAATGCACCATGGTCGCGGCGCCGCCAGCTTTTCTGCCACTGGTCCGCGGGACTCCATCGAAGCGTCGACCCGGGGGCCCCACCAGACTTGATTCGTCTTTGTTGGCCACGACAACAAGGCTTTGGATAGTGGCTCTCCATTCGTCGAGTTTCCCCGTAGTGGGAGGAAAGTCGAGGAGCAACTGCGTGCGCGCTAGGGCCTCTGCTGGCGTCGGTGGCAGCGAAACCTGCATGGATCGCGACGCGCTTTGACTTCTGACCATGTCATAAGGAGCTCTATCACGACCCCACGGCCGCATGCCATTTTCACCAGCACCTCGGCGAGTGGGCAGGTCTTCTACGTCCCAGGAGTGGCGCTCGGGGCTCTTCCCGCGGCGACGCCCAGGATCTTCGGCGTGATTACGCCGTTCGTCGTGCGCTGCCTGGGAGGAGCGCGCTCTTGGCGCCAGCGTGGGAGTCTTGGAGGCCCTTGCGTCGCCTTCGGGCGGGGCGGCGATGACCTTGGAAGGCCCCGCTCCACCCGCGAAGGGCTTGGATCCGCCTTTGGATTTGGCGACGTGTGGCCCGTTACCAGGCGCACAAACATCGCCGCCTCCCAAACTCCGGCTGATGGGATGGTGTTGGAGTTCGCGAGCAGCGCCCCGGGTCCTTTCTGCAACCGGTCCGCTGCTCGCCCGCGTCAGGATGGGCTGTCCGGCTTCCGACTGGCCAACCGCCACCGTCGTCTTCTTCTTGGGCGCCATGATGATGAAGAAGCGCCGAACTAACTGCTAAAGCCGATTCACACAACCGCGCCCCCTACCTGGCATGCCAAAGATGTCGGTGGGAACAACACCTATGGGATCACAACAATCCCTACTGTGGTTAGCGGGGCGTGTGGTCGTGAGAAGAGCGGATCAAACAGATAGCACACGGTTCGTTTATCCAGGTTCGGGCCGCGAGGATGCGTAAAACCCTACTCCTGCTTTGGTGGATTGTATATCTGTGTTCTTGAGCTAGCTATGGAGCGTGAGGAGCTCCAAAAAGCCGAATCCTTCCTCTGGTCGCCTCGGGCCTCCTTTTATAGAAAAAGGGGTTGCCACAGTGGCACACAGGAGGTGGAAAGGGTAAAGTGCTGCGAGGTTATCCCTCGCATCACATGACAAGGCGCATTTAATGCGTCTTGCTTAGGTGTCCTTGCTTTACCGGGGACGGGGAAGAAACCTGTCTCGTCCGTCGCCGCTCCTTCTTGTGTCGACACGCGCCCTGGCCAGCGACGCCTGCGATGCCATGTAGGTAGGTAGGCAGCTAAGGTGGCGCAGTGGTGGGTCTTCACGAAGATCTGCATGCTGCCACGCGGGTGCCTGCCCAGCTTGTTGGGTCGGCAGCTGCAGGCATGCGGTGGTGGAGGTTTAGTCGGTGTGGGCCTGATGGTGGCCCTGCGGGTGTCCTCGGCAAGGGCCTTGCCGGGGCCCCGTCAAGGGTCTTGCCGAGGCGCCTGCTATCATCCCCGGCAAGGCGCTTGCCGGGGGCCTTGTGATCTTCCTCGGCTGGGATCCCGCCAAGGGTTGTCGTCTCCTTAGTGCGTATCTGATCTTGAATGTCTTCACAAAGATCTGCATGCCGCCACGGGGATGTCTCCCGAATCCTTGCCCTTTGGGGGCAGTGGACTCAAGGGTGATTTGCTCCGTAGGCGCGGGACGAGTCGCCATGGCAAGGGTCTTGCCGGGGCTGCTAGAACTGTCTCCCAGCAAGGATCTTGCCAGGGGAGTCCGCTTCGTCCCCTTTGCTCTTCGTGGTCTTGGCATTGGCGTTTTTCTAGTTCTCTTGAGCTTCGGTCTTACCCTGGCTCACCTCCCTTGCCTTGCTTGGTGTGGTGGTATCCGCGGCTCAGACTGCCCGTGCACAGTTATAGGGGTACAAAAAGTGTACCCCTCTTTTTGTACACCGACAAATAGTTTCTATAAAACAAATCCACCACCATGCTATAAAAAATATAAGTGAAGTACTAGAGCAAAATTATATAACTCAAAAGATATAAGCGAAGCACATAGAGTATTCTAACAAATTCCAAATCATGTATGGTTCTCTCAAAAGGTGTGTACAGCAAGGATGATTGTGGTAAACTAACAAGCAAAGACTCAAATAATACAAGACGCTCCAAGCAAAACACATATCATGTGGCAAATAAAATATAGCTCCAAGTAAAGTTACCGATAGAAGTAGACGAAAGAGGGGATGCCTTCCGGGGCATCCCCAAGCTTTGGCTTTTAGGTGTCCTTAGATTATATTGGGGGTGCCATGGGAATCCCCAAGCTTAGGCTCTTGCCACTCCTTGTTCCGTAATCCATCAAATCTTTACCCAAAACTTGAAAACTTCACAACACAAAACTTAAAGTAGAAAATCTCGTGAGCTCCGTTAGCGATAGAAAATAAAAGATCACTTCAAGGTACTGTAATGAACTCATTATTTATTTATATTGGTGTCATACCTACTGTATTACAACTTCTCTATGGTTTATAAACTATTTTACTAGCCATAGATTCATCAAAATAAGCAAACAACACAGGAAAAACAGAATCTGTCAAAAACAGAACAGTCTGTAGTAATCTATAGCTTGCACAAGATCTGGAACCGAAAAAATTCTAAAATAAATTGCTGGACGTGAGGAATTTATCTATTAATCATCCACAAAAATAATTAACTAAATAGAACTCTCCAAATAAAAATGGCAGCAGTTCTCGTGAGCGCTAAAGTTTCTGTTTTTTACAGCAAGTTCAACAAGACTTTCCCCAAGTCTTCCCAATGGTTCTACTTGCACAAACACTAATTAAACACAAAAAACACAACCAAAACAGAGGCTATATAAATTATTTATTACTAAACAGGATAAAAAGTAAGGAATAAAAATAAAATTGGGTTGCCTCCCAACAAGCGCTATCGTTTAACGCCCCTAGCTAGGCATAACAAGCAAGCATAGATCTAGGTATTGCCATCTTTGATAGGCAATCCATAAGTGGCTCTCATAATAGATTCATAAGGTAATTTAATCTTCTTTCTAGGAAAGTGTTCCATGCCTTTACTTAATGGAAATTGGAATCTAATATTTCCTTCCTTCATATCAATAATTGCACCAATCGTTCTAAGGAAAGGTCTACCAAGAATAATAGGACATGAAGGATTGCAATCTATGTCAAGAACAATAAAAATCTACGGGCACATAATTCCTATTTGCAACAATAGGAACATAATTAATTCTTCCCATAGGTTTCTTAATAGTGGAGTCCGCAAGGTGCAAGTTTAGAGAGCAATCATCAAGATCACGGAAACCTAACAAATCACACAAAGTCTTTGGAATCATGGAAATACTAGCACCCAGATCACATAAAGCATAGCATTCATGGTCTTTAATTTTAATTTTAAGAGTTGGTTCCCACTCATCATAAAGTTTTCTAGGGATAGAAACTTCCAATTCAAGTTTTTCTTCATAAGATTGCATCAAGGCATCAATGATATGTTTAGTAAACGCTTTATTTTGACTATAAGCATGAGGAGAACATAGCACGGATTGCAACAAGGAAATACAATCAATCAAAGAGCAATTTTCATAGTTAACTTCCTTCAAATCCATAATAGTGGGTTTAGCAACATCTAGGGTTTTAATTTCTTCAATCCCACTTTTACCAAATTTAGCATCAAGATCAATAAATTCCGAATTCTTGCAACGCCTTCTAGGTAAAGGTGGATCATATTCAGTCCCATCATCATCAAGATTCATATTGCAAAACAAAGATTTAATAGGGGACACATCAATAACTTTTAGATCTTCATCTTTATTTTCATAGCAACTAGAAGAACACGCTCTTAGGCATCTTTCTTAGCACGCATCCTAGCGGTTCTTTCTTTGCACTCATCAATGGAAATTCTCATGGCTTTGAGAGACTCATTGATATCATGCTTAGGTGGAATAGATATAAGTTTCAAAGAATCAACATCAAGAGCAATTCTATCAACGTTCCTAGCCAAACCATCAATCTTAAGCAATTTTTCTTCAATCATAGCATTAAAATTATTTTGCAAAGTAATAAATTCTTTAATATTAGATTCAAAATCAGAGGGCATCTTATTATAATTTCCATAAGAATTGTTGTAGGAATTACCATAATTATTAGAGGGATTACTAGGGTAAGGCCTAGGATTGAAATTTCCTCTATACGCGTTGTTATCAAAAAAATTCCTACCAACAAAATTCACATCCATAGATTCATTATTATTCTCAATCAAAGTAGACAAGGGCATATCATTAGGATCAAAATAAACACTCTTATTAGCAAATAATTTCATAAGTTCATCCATCTTTCCACTCAAAACATTAATTTCTTCTATCGCATGCACCTTTTTATTAGTAGATCTTTCAGTATGCCATTGAGAATAATTAACCATAATATTATCTAGAAGTTTAGTAGCTTCTGCTAAAGTGATTTCCATAAAAGTGCCTCCCGCGGCCGAATCTAAAAGATTTCTAGAAGCAAAATTCAATCCGGCATAAATTTTTTGTATAATCATCCACAAATTTAAACCATGAGTAGGGCAATTACATATCATTAATTTCATTCTCTCCCAAGCTTGTGCAACATGTTCATGATCAAGTTGCTTAAAATTCATAATATCGTTTCTAAGAGAGATGATCTTAGCGGGAGGAAAATACTTAGAGATAAAAGCATCTTTGCACTTGTTCCATGAATCAATACTATTTTTAGGCAAAGACGAAAACCAAGCTTTAGCACAATCTCTAAGCGAAAAAGGAAATAGCTTCAATTTAACAATATCATTATCCACATCTTTCTTCTTTTGCATGTCACACAAATCAACGAAGCTATTAGGATGGGTAGCGGCATCTTCACTAGGAAGGCCGGAAAACGGATCTTTCATGACAAGATTCAGAAAAGCAATATTAATTTCACAAGATTCAGCATCGGTAAGAGGAGCAATCAGAGTGCTAATAAAATCATTGTTGTTGGTATTGGTGAAGTCACACAATTTAGTATTATCTTGAGCCATCGTGACAAGCAAGCAAACTAACACACAAGCAAACAAAAAACAAGCGGGCAAAAAGAGGCAAATAGAGAGGGAGGATAGAGAGAGAGGGCGAATAAAATGACAAGGGTGAAGTGGGGGAGAGGAAAACGAGAGGCAAATGGCAAATAATGTAATGCGGGAGATAAGGGTATGTGATGGGTACTTGGTATGTTGACTTTTGCGTAGACCTCCCCGGCAACGGCGCCAGAAATCCTTCTTGCTACCTCTTAAGCACTGCGTTGGTTTTCCCCGAAGAGGAAGGGATGATGCAGCAAAGTAGCGTAAGTATTTCCCTCAGTTTTTGAGAACCAAGGTATCAATCCAGTAGGAGGCTACGCGCGAGTCCCTCGCACCTGCACAAAACAAATAAATCCTCGCAACCAACGCAAATAGGGGTTGTCAATCCCTATAGGGCCACTTACGAGAGTGAGATCTGATAGATATGATAAGATAATATTTTTGGTATTTTTATGATAAAGATGCAAAGTAAAATAAAGGCAAAGTAAATAGCAAAGGAAATAACTAAGTAGTAGGAGATCAATATGATAAAGATAGACCCGGGGGCCATAGGTTTCACTAGTGGCTTCTCTCGAGAGCATAAGTATTCTACGGTGGGTGAACAAATTACTATTGAGCAATTGACAGAATTGAGCATAGTTATGAGAATATCTAGGTATGATCATGTATATAGGCATCACGTCCGAGACAAGTAGACCGACTCCTGCCTGCATCTACTACTATTACTCCACTCATCGACCGCTATCTAGCATGCATCTAGAGTATTAAGTTAAAAACAGAGTAACGCCTTAAGCAAGATGACATGATGTAGAGGGATAGACTCATGCAATTTGAAGAAAACCCCATCTTGTTATCCTCGATGGCAACAATACAATACGTGCCTTGCTGCCCTTACTGTCACTGCGAAAGGACACCGCAAGATTGAACCCAAAGCTAAGCACTTCTCCCATTGCAAGAAAGATCAATCTAGTAGGCCAAACCAAACTGATAATTCGAAGAGACTTGCAAAGATAACCAATCATACATAATAGAATTCAGAGAAGATTCAAATATTATTCATAGATAGACTTGATCATAAACCCACAATTCATCGATCTTAACAAACACATCGCAAAAAGAAGATTACATCAAATAGATCTCCACAAGAGAGGGGGAGAACATTGTATTGAGATCCAAAAAGAGAGAAGAAGCCATATAGCTACTAACTATGGACCCGTAGGTCTGAGGTAAACTACTCACACTTCATCGGAGGGGCTATGGTGTTGATGTAGAAGCCCTCCGTGATCGATGCCCCCTCCGGCGGAGCTCTGGAACAGGCCCCAGGATGGGATCTCGTGGATACAGAAAGTTACGGCGGTGGAATTAGGGTTTTGGCTCCCGTTCTGATCGTTTGGGGGTACGTGGATACATATAGGAGGAAGAAGTACGTCGGTGGAGCAACAGGGGGCCCACGAGGGTGGGGGGTGCGCCTGGTAGGGTAGGGCGTGCCCCCTACCTCGTGGCCTCCTGTTACGTGCCTTGACATAGGGTCCAAGTCTCCCGGGTCTTATCTGTTGAGAAAATCACGTTCCCGAAGGTTTTTTTCCGTTTGGACTCCGTTTGATATTCCTTTTCTTCGAAACCCTAAAATAGGCAAAAAAACAACAATTCTGGGTTGGGCCTCCGGTTAATAGGTTAGTCCCAAAAATAATATAAAAGTGGATAATAAAGCTCAATAATGTCCAAAACAGTAGATAATATAGCATGGAGCAATCAAAAATTATAGATACGTTGGAGACGTATCACCGCTCTTCGCCGGTGCTGCTCCGCGCCGCCCCTGACGCTCCTCCTCGCCGGCGCCGCAGCGCGTCATGACGCGCCCTCGGTGGATCCCTCCACTCCGGCAAGCTCCAGTCGATGTCGTCTACCTCCTCTCCGGCAAGCCCACTCCGGTCAACCTCGATCCACGCGTCGAACCCTAGATCTGGGCATCTCGGAAGACGAAATTCCCTAAGTCATTTTATTTTTTTGCATTCTAAAGCACTATTCTTCATGCCATAACTCTGTCATCGTAGCTCCGTTTAGGGCGTGTGATATATCAAATTGTTCATCTAGATGTGATCTTCATTTTGTTCCATTGCACCATGCTTGTTTGAGTCCATCTTGATGTCCAAATTGTTGATGCAAGAGTGCCATAAAATAGTTCCTGTTTCTTAACAGATCTTGAGCATTTGTCATTTTTTGCCATGATTATTGTGTGCTGCATATGGGCATGAGCTCTACATGTGTTTTGGGATATGCCATACCATCTTTACAGGGGTGTATGCCATGTATTTTTGTGATCAAGGTGGTGACTAGCACATGCATGCAAAGTAGCTTTCGTGATATTGCTGATTTCAAGGACTTTGCTCTGTTGTTATTTTTATGCCATGTATTCATGTTGCTACAGAGAGATCCATGCTTCTTTTGAGTATATTCAGTAAGGATGATTTGGGCATATGGTTATGCTCTGTCCATCCATTCCCCTGTTTGCATTTATGGAGTGCCCTAGCATGACTCAATCTTGCTCTACTTTTGCTATAAAATGTTCCTGGCAGATTGGTTACGTGTTAATCAATTTTGCCAAGGTTGTTGTAGTTGATCTATGCATGCTATGAACTTATTATTGCCTTGCTTGGCTTCATGATCATGTCTTCTTGCTGGTAGTATGCTTAGCTTGTCATGCAATGCCTTGTGTTGAGTGCATCGAGCTCGCAAAGAGGCCTTCATAATTCTGTTTATGCCATGTCCAGTTTTCTGCTAACTCTGTGATGCTGTTATCTTTTGCATTTTTGACATGCTTGTTTGAACCTGATCTTGTGTGATTTAGCCGTAGCTCAGTGTTCATCTTTCGTCAAGCATCTTGAGTAGATCACTGCCATGTGCTTTGTTGCTATGTTGGAGTGCATTAGCTTAGTTTCTTGTTGCATTCTAGATGGCATCATGCTGTTAATCGCAAAATTGTGCCATTATCGTTTTGCTTGCCATTTGCAAACCGTGCACCCGATTGTGGTGATCTTTATATCGATTTCAAACGAAATCAACTCATCTTTCCAGCAGCACACTTGGTTTGCCAACTTGAGGCCTGGTTCAATCTTTTCCTTCCAGAGCATGCATATGCATTGCATATCACATCCTGCATATCATGTCATGTTTTGCATCATGTTGCTTGCGCATTGCACCGTGGTTGGTTGTTGTTTTCCTTTGCTTGTGTTCTTGTTTTGGGTAGAGCCGGGAGACGAGTACGTGATTGAGGAACCCGTTGAGTACGCTTACGAGGATCAAGCTTACGTCAACTCGAAGAACTTTGCAGGCAAGATGACCATACCCTCGAAATCACTTCTATCTTTGCTTGCTAGTTGCTCGCTCTATTGCAATGCCGCGATTCCTATCACATGCTTTATCATGCCTCCCTTATTGCCATGTCAAACCTCTAACCCACCTTGTGCTAGCAAACCGTTGTTTGGCTATGTTACCGCTTTGCTCAGCCCCTCTTATAGCGTTGCTAGTTGTAGGTGAAGATGGAGTTTGTTCCTTGTTGGAACATGTTTATTGTTGGGATATCATTATTATATCTTGTTTACTTTAATGCACCTATATACTTGGTAAAGGGTGCAAGGCTCGGCCTTATGCCTAGTGTTTTGTTCCACTCTTGCCGCCCTAGTTTCCGTCATACCGGTGTTATGTTCCTTGATTTTGTGTTCCTTACGCAGTTGGGTTATAATGGGAACCCCTTGACAGTTCGCCTTGAATAAAAATCCTCCAGCAAGGCCCAACCTTGGTTTTACCATTTGCCACCTAAGCCTTTTTCCCTTTGGTTTCGCGGACTCAAGGGTCATCTTTATTTTAAACCCCCAGGCCAGTGCTTCTCTAAGTGTTGGTCCAACCTGAGCGATGTCCGGCGCCCCCTGGGCAACCAGGGTCTATGCCAACCCGACGTCTGGCTCATCCGGTGTGCCCTGAGAACGAGATACGTGCGACTCCTATCAGGATTTGTCAGCACATCGGGCGGCTTTGCTGGTCTTGTTTTACCATTGTCGAGATGTCTTGTAACCGGGATTCCGAGTCTGATCGGGTCTTCCTGGGAGAAGGAATATCCTTTGTTGACTGTGAGAGCTTATGATGGGCTAAGTTGGGACACCCCCGCTGGGTTTGAACTTTCGAAAGCCGTGCCCGCGGTTATGAGCAGATGGGAATTTGTTAATATCCGGTTGTAGAAAACATGACACTTAACTTAACTAAAAATGAATCAACAACGTGTGTAACCATGATGGTCTCTTTTCGGTGGAGTCCGGGAAGAGAACACGGCTTCGTGTTATGCTTGAACGTAAGTAGTTTCAGGATCACTTATTGATCTTTGTAGCTTCTCGACCGTGCTTTGCTTCTCTACTCGTTCTCATTTGCGTAAGTTAGCCACCATATATGCTAGTGCTTACTGCAGCTCCACCTTACTACCTTTTCCTACCCATAAGCTTAAATAGTCTTGATCGCGAGGGTGTGAGATTGCTGAGTCCCCATGACTCACAGATTACTTCCAAAAACCAGATGCAGGTGCCGATGATGCCATTACAGGAGATGCGACCAAACTCAAGTGGGAGTTCGACTAGGATTCTGGACGTTACTATGTTTCCTTTCCAGACGATCAGTAGTGGAGCCCAGTTGGGGCGATCGGGGATCTTTCGCATTTGGGGTTGTCTTTATTTTGGTTCCGTACTCGGACCTTGATTGTATTCTGGATGATGTAATGCTATATTTATGTATTGTGTGAACTGGCGATTGTAAGCCAACTCTGTATCTCTTTCTTATTCGGTACATGGGATGTGTAAAGATTACCCCTCTTGTGACATTCCTACTATGCGGCTATGCCTCTAAGTCGTGCTCCGACACGTGGGAGATATAGCCGCATCGTTGGTGTTACAGTGCGCTCATCAGCTTCCTCCATAAGAATTGGAACATATTCGCATGGCAGCTATCAGACATGCCTGAAGTTCCAAGGGAGCTACATGCCTGAAGTTCCAAGGGAGCTAGCTGAGGACAAATTTAACATCATCAAGGGAGTGAGGCCTCTCAATCATACACTTCATCACTTCTCTGAACCAAGCAGAATGCAATCGCAGAAGAAGTCGCGACTCTTGTCAACCAGATTCATCAAGGATGTACTCCACTCAAAATGGGTATCCAATCCAGTCATTGCCCGAAGAAGAACAAGATTTGGCGTCTCTATGCATCGACTAAAAATCTCATCTAGAGCGTATTCGAGGCTGCGCGGAAATTGGTCCTCTACTTTCAGTATCATTCGATTACTGTGGTTAGTTCAGCCCCGTTGTCAGAAATAATCGACAATCGGGATGCCACAGGACGAGTGTCCAAGTGGAATATCTAGCTGTTGCCTCATCATATCAAGTTTGAACCAAGAAGAGCGATGAAGCTTTAGGCCCTAGACGATTTTGTTGCAGAGTGGACAGAATCTCAAAACCCACCCACCCCGCAACAGTAGGATCACTGGGTCATGTACTTTGATGGTTCCAAAATGCCGGTTAGCCTAGAGGCCGGAGTAGTCCTTATCTCATCAAAAGGTGACAACTATTTATGTCTCACATATCCTTTTCACGACATCCACTAATGCTGCATAGTACGAGACCTTGTTGTATGGGCTCTGAATGACAATCCCACTTGGAATTACCCGCTTGCTGGTCCGTGCGATTTAGATCTCATCGTCAAGCTGGTGATGAAAGAGGGTACGTCAGGAGCAAATCAATGACTAACTATTACGCGGTGGTCAGAAAGCTGGAAGGAAGATTTGAAGGACTGGAGTTGACTCACGTCCCGAGAGTTGAGAATGAGGCAGATGATGCTTCTGTGAAGCTTGGTTCCACTCGAAAGCCTATTTCACTCAGTATTTTCCTTGAGCACCTCCATGAACCAACTGTTCATGAGAGCCCATGTGGCAATCCAGATAATGCTCAACAACCAAAGTCGCTTCAGATCCAAAGGCAGTACAAATCCCAATAGTCATTGATCTGATTCGAGAGATCTAGTCATGTCTTTCTACTCGAAGTTACCATATATTACATACCATCTCACGAAGGAACTCCCTAAAGATGAAGTAGAAGCCAAACAAGTCATACAACAATCATAGTCATACACGGTGTTGTATTGTCATGAAGTGTATCCGAGTGCCCTGAGACCAACATGATTCTTTGAATTCTTGCAAAGCAAAGTTTGTTCCATTATCCATGGTAATGTCATGAGGAAAGTGAAATCAAAAGATAATTCCCCTCATAAAATTGACCGTCATTGCTCCGTCCAACTTTTTGACTAGCTTAGCCTCAATCCATTTAATGAATATGTTGACTGTGACCAACAGATAGGTGAAACCCCTTAGCCGATTCTGAATGGACCAAGCATGTCAAAACCCAAACAACAATGGGCTTAAAAAGGGGGATTGTCTTCAACTCAGAAGATAGCATGTGGGACTGCTTGGTGTACATCTGACAACCAACAGAGGTGCGGATGATCTCAGCCACATCGGCATGCGCAGTGAGCCAGAAAAATCCGGCTCAAAATGCTTTAGCGACGAATGCCCGAGAGGACGCATGATGTCTGCGGGTTCTCGAGTGGATCTCGTTCAGGATTTGCCTGCCCTTATTAGGAGAAATGTATCTTTAGGAGACGCCAGTCGCAATGAGCTTGTACAATTCTCTATTCAACACTTTGTAGGACTTTCATCGCCATATGATCTATTTGGCTTCTACTTCATCTTCAGGGAGTTCCTTCCTTGGAAGGTATGCAATATATGGCAACGTCCAGTCGGGAGTCACGACTAGAACCTCTTGGATTATTTGGATTTGCAATGCTACTAGGATTTGCAATGCCTCTAGATCTGAAGTCACTTATGGCTGTTGAGGATTATTTGCATTGCCATATGGTTTCTCATGAACAGTCGATTCGTGGAGCTGCTGAAGAATAATACCAGGTCGAATTGGCAAAACAGTGAAACCAAGCTTCGCCAAGGAAGCAACTGCCTCATTCTCAACTCTCGAAACGTGAGTCAACTCCAGTCCTTCGAATATTTCTTCTAGCTTTCGGAAGGCTGCGCAATAGGTAGTCATTGATTCGCCCCTAACGTCCCACTCTTTCACCACCTTCTAGATGACGAGATTCGAATCGCCATGGACCAGCGAGCTGGTAATTCCGAGTGAGATTGTCATTCAGAGCCATACATCAAGGCTTCATGCTCTACAGTGTTATTGGATGCCATCGAATGTATTTGCAAGACATATAGCTTGCCACCTTTTGGCGAGTTAAGGACCACTCCAGCCCCGCGTCAGCTAGCATTTTGGAACCATCAAAGTACATGATCTAGTGACAAGGGGCGGCGGCCAAGATGACAGAGAGGTTCGAGGACATCTTGGTGAAGAATGAGGAGGCATGTGTCAAGCGCTCTGACGTCAAGGAGGCATGTAAGAACGATAAGTTTAACATCTTGATCACGGCGACCGATTGAAGAGAAAAAGACCAACCTCGAAGAGAAGAAGGTTGAGGTCGCAGCCCCTTCGGAGGATTCAAAGATGTGGACCTTGAAGATGGAGTTGGATGAGGATGCAAGGATGATCATACAAGCCGTTCATCTTAGGATGTTAAAGCGCTTGAAGGATCAGCTGAAGACGACGGGGAAGGAGGCGGCAGAGAAGGAGGCGGCCGAGAAGTTAACGGATGGCGAGAAGGAGGCGGTGGCGGCAGAGTGAGCATGGAGGCTCGGATAGCCGGTCCGCAAAAAATGCATATGCCTGACTGAGATTCTTTTGTGATTTGGCATGCAAAAACTATGCATACTTGGCTTTTTTTGGTTGTGATTGGGCGCTATGCATTTGAAATTTAAATTGCCCGGATCTAGGCGGACGCTTACCAGTCCGCGGATAGATACAATGTCCGATTTAGGAGTGAGGAGATGCCCTATAGGTGTGTGCAAGCATTGCTGAGACACAGTAGAGCAGCACTGTTTCTTTTTCATGGGCATATTGTAGTTATGTCAGATTTGGGTACTAGCAGGCGGCAATTAATGGAACCTCGTCTCCAGGACCACAACAAGAGAACAAATTAACACATTAATTGCACACACTCACAAGGTGACCTATATATAACAGCACGGCCTTCGTCCTGGGCCAGCCTCGCTAGTTCATAACAGTCCGAGCTGCACAACCGCGGCACAAACCAGAGAAAAGCTAGCCCACGCCGCCGGCGGGAACTCGGCGGCGCCATTGTAATAATAGAACGGCATGGTGCCTGGGGACACCGGTGTCAGCGGCGTCGCGCCAGGCGTGGTGCCAGTGCACGCTGGAGACGTCGGCGTCGTGTATGGCGTTGTAGGGGTCGTGTACGGCGTGGTCGGCGTCGTCGTCGTCGGGGTCGGACTCGTGTACGGCGTGGTCGGGGTGGGCATCGGGGTTGACGGTGAGGAGCCAGAGCCGGAGCCGGAGACAGTCACCTCGAGCTTCATCCCGCCAGCGCAGTGGCCTGTGATGGTGCAGATAAAGTAGTGCTTTCCGGCGGTCTTGAGGGGCACGGTGGTCGCGCCGCTGGCGTCGGAGCCGACCGCGTTGGCCGCCGCGCACGCCAGGTAGTCGGCCGCGCTCACCTCCGCCACCGTGTGGAGACCCTTGGCGTAGTTGAACACTAGAACAGGGCAGACACATGTCGTTAACCAACCAGTCCCATGTTTAATTAACGGCATGTATGTAAGCACCAATGAAGTAACAAAAAGTCTTACCGAGACTGTCGCCGACTTTGAAAGTGTTGCCGCTGGCCCAGGTGGTGTAGTCGACGCCGATCGTCCAGCCGGACTTGCCGCCGACGGTGAAGCTGGTGGCGGCCGCCGGGAAGGCGCGGGCGGCGAGGAGCAGCACCACCAGGGCCAAGCATGAACCGGCGCCGGAAGCCATCGTGACTGATAGACCAAACCAAGATGAACCGTAAGTCCTCTCTCAGGCGCTAGCCTTTACTAGTTCACAGAGGAAATATGATGCTGCGTTGCACTAGGATGAGAAGAAGAGACGCGGGAAACGTGGCGCTTATATAACAGCATCGACCGCAACGTGCAGTTGGTGGGCAATGGGCTTTCTTTTCACCGGGTGTGCGGGAACGAATATACATGTCGATTGTCGAGCAACTTTACCTATGAGGAAATGCAACGGAAATGCTTTTGCTTATATTCTAATTATTGAACGGCTGGCGCTCTTCATGCCAACAACCGATCAGATTTTCATGATGGTGTTTCAAAAGGCTTTGTTCCCATCATGATGAAAGGACTACATCAAATCGGCATCGACCCTTGTATATGTTCATAAACATTTGGTGATCCGCTCGTCTAATTTGAACCACCTAGCTCGATCTTTTTACTAGCAATTCTTTCTAACAGAAAATACTTTTCAGATAAAAAAATTATCTGAGTCCACTAGAGGACTAGACTACACGACTTTTTATACTAGTAGTTAGAATTTGCGGGTGGTCAAAGTATTCTCCAACCATGAATCAGAACGGGTGGCCCTGATTGCACTTCACCTGTTTCTTTTGTTTTTCAACAAGGATGCCCTGCTAGGAGATACGCATATATCAATTAGTGACACCTTTGTAGCTTTGAGCCCGGCTATTCTGTCCTTTTTAGGTGTGCGGCTTCTTTTCACATGATATATACGTACTAGCAATCGGCCAAAGTGAAGTGAATCTAGTTGTGTGCGCGGCCGGGCCAGCCGGCCGGCCGACCCGACGGCGTTGTGGAATCTGATTTACCCCTTCACATGGAGATCGGGTCATATCGGCTAGCCAGACCACCTAACCTTCGGACAACGACTTCACACTGGCAGATTGCGTACGTTTGAAGAAGGTGGCAACACACATTTTGTCTCCTGTGCGTGAAATGGGATCATGTATACTTGCTTAGACGTGGGAGCTCTGTGATTTTGAGGTGACATTGATCGGGCGAATGAGTGGTTAGGCAACAACGACGGAATGGTCGAACGCGCGCATTATTCAGGATGACGTGAGCCGGAACACTGCTGCTGTTGGATGAGTGCATGAGTGCATGACGACGAGATTAGACCGTGATCGGACCATTGACGGCCAGCAAACTACTGTGCTGATGATGGAGGAGAACCTGCCGCCCGCCTACCGAGCATGGCCGTGCAGGTCTTGCGCGACGGGGAATCTACGCGAGCAGCGGGTTGGAGTTGGACCGATCATATCATATGTACAGGGTGCCTACCGACATCGTGCTATACTACTGCTCCGGAGATTGTGGCCCGGGCGCGGAACCGCGTCTGCTTTCTGAACCGCGCTGGTCCTAGGTTCCTTTTGAGGTTCACACACTCCGGATCGCGGGGCTTTGGGTTCGCACGCGGCCTCGAGCCCGGCGAGGCGGCCGGTCGGCGCCGTCGCCGTGCTCGCTTTCCTGTCCGCTTCCGGTGCCGCAGGTT
This sequence comes from Triticum aestivum, assembly GCF_018294505.1. Taxonomy (NCBI): domain Eukaryota; kingdom Viridiplantae; phylum Streptophyta; class Magnoliopsida; order Poales; family Poaceae; genus Triticum; species Triticum aestivum. Next base: position 554,874,375 of record NC_057809.1, on the reverse strand, counting down.
CCGCGCGCGGCCGGATCAAAGGTCGGCGGCAGGGCAGACATGTGAACACGCCGTCGTGATTTCACTGCAGACGATTAGACAAACACGCCTGGGCACTGCTGCGGATTAAAATTGATTCATGGAGGTGGGCACCAAAGTCCTATGGCTACTCATATGTTCATCAAGAGATTCCTAGTAGATCTTGAGCTATCCAATCCAGTTAAGTCTGAGCTGACCCCACGCGTGGTGCAAAGAACCCCGGCTCGATCTTGGTTACCACCTCCCAGCGGCACATCTGATGATCCAACCTTAAAGACGCGCTTTTCCAAGAGCTTGTGAGCCTGAAGCCCCAGCGTGGTATGAGATGGCTTGTGACAGATAATTTCAACCAAATTTATCGTGCTTATGACAAAGGTCACACAAATGTTGACTGTGGCCGCCTTATATGTTTCCAAAATGCCCTCAACTCTTGTGAGCTAAAAGAGATTCACCTGCAAAAACAGAAAATTTATGTGAAGCAATGAGGGGCCACCCCGACCTTGGACAAGTTAGCTAGTTTTCGGCAATGTAGACTGGGATGTTCACTTTGGCTCATACACCCTTCATGCACCATCGTCCTCGCTCTCTGATCACTGTCCACTCCTCCTGGCCTCCCGGCATGACAAGGGACCTAAGCGACAAAGAACTTTCTGTTTTATTTTTTTTGGATCAAGATGCCTAACTTCAAGAACTCCAAAATGCTTCGCAAGAAGAGATGACCCATACTGAGCCATACCAAGTGCTTTTTCAAAAGCTTAAAAGAACGAGCCATCACAAGTCTATCTTCTCTAACTACAAAGTCTAACTCCACATGGCCCTCGAGATCATCCTCTAGCTTGACGCCGCGCAAGAGCTAAGGCCACTCAGCCCGACCGAACATTAGAAAGGAACCTAAAAGAAAAGTGACGGCCTTGGTGGGCCTCGAGCAAGCAAGGAAGAGATAAAGCTCACGAATTACATTGCTCAAAGCGGGAGGAAGAACTTCATTCACTGACTTGAACACGATAATGGTTGGGTCACGAATCATGATCACAAGAAAGAGATTATCCACGCGCCAAGGACTTCAATTGGGCTTGCATCCCGTAGTCGACAATAGCACTACTAGGAAAAGGCCTACTAATGGCGCACCAGTTTTGCCTACTAATGGCGCATCACTGATGCGCCATTAGTAGCACGCCACTAGTATTTTTTACTAATGGCGCACCACGGGTGCGCCATTAGTATCTGGTATACTAATGGCGCACCACCCGGTGCGCCATTAGTATATAACACCATGCATCATTAGTGTGCCTCCCAGGGGCCATATTTAACCATGTGCTTTGGCACACTAATGGCGCACTGCGGATGGATGCGCCATTAGTATACTTGGCATACTAATGGCGCACTCTGTAGTGATGCGTCATTAGTATGAATATTAGGTTTTATTTTTTTTACTTTTCTGATTTTTGCACATGTTACAAAATATATTATTTGAAAGAATATAGACAGTAGCACAGAACAACAGCAGATTCATCGAATACAATAGAAGATTAGTCTCCGAATACAATTCATCATATTAGTCTCCGAATTCAAAAGACCGAACAAAGATAAAACATTACAAGTCTCGAGACCGCGAGTATCGAGTTTATTGGAAGTAATACTAATCCTAACAAGTCCTACTAATCATCATCATACAACTTCTACTCGTTATTCATAACAAGTCATATGATCATTATCTTGATAGTCATCGAACCAACCCTACTTAATTGTTCTTAGCACATGATCATCAGTATTAGGCAGGACCTAAATACCCTATTTAAGCTAAAATAGCATAAAACAATATAGACCCTGACTCTCCATTATGGAGAATGGAGAACATCCTGTCTCCAATTCTTGCGCTTCGCTTCCTTTTGCTTCCAAGAAGCTCCTTACGACTGTACATACATTTTTTTCCATCCTTTGATTTTCATGTCTCCACTTCTTTTAGAAATCTCGTATGGACAGTTGAGATTCGTAGGACGACCTGGCTGTATGTTTAAAACATTAACACTACCTTTCAGATACATCATATGAGGCACACAATTCTCTGGGATTATCTGTTGAAAAACATAGTAATAACTTCATAGTTAGCAATGATGTACTAGTTTTAGAAGTATGCAAAAGATGCACGAATGTCGTAATAGTAAAAATCTTACCAGGGTATCTCCATGGTAGTTACCGTAGTTGAACACATGCACTAGTGGCACGTATTTATCATAATGTTGAGGAGTTTGATTGTGGATAGTGTAATTCTCAATGTCAGTACAAAATCCGACCAGATGATTTTTCTCCTTGTAAGTTGTTAATTCGGAGCCATCGGTGGAGTGGGTTTTGTCTACCATCTCCCGCACATTCTTTGAACAATAAAAAATAAGCTGTTAATGGAAATAAGATGTCAACTATTTTGAAATAAACAATATAAATTAGCTAATAACTATGTTTGAGAAACTCACATAGCGGTAGAACTGGAGGCGTATCAACAAGGACCCAAATGTCCATATTGTCTTGGTTGATGTCAGGATTACCATGATCCATGGTGATAAGCATACCCTCATCAAAACCATACATCTTGCAAAATACTTCCCAATTTTTGCAACCAAAATGGGTTACGCTCTCAGAATTACATAGATTTACTTCAAAGTCCACATCGTGATGAGTCCTTAGGTGAATTTTCTTTGTTTCAGAAATTTCATGGTCTTCAAAATCCATCCTCTCCAAGACATAGCGTCTTGCATGGCATGGGATAAGCTATACTCGAATTATAAAAGATGAAAATTACATGTTGAAATAGTTAAAGGCATGCTTAATTATGAAAATAACACTTGTCGTCGTTGTGTACCGTTTCAACTTCGAAGGTCTCCTCGAGCTTAATGCTGAAGCGCCGATCATCGTCCAGGTGAGGCATGTCGCACAGACCTCGATCGTCGTGGCACCAGTCGCACTCCGCCGGGAGAATTTCATCGTCCGATGATGATGACGACATATCCTACATTCATAATTCAAAACTACATCATTTAGGGTTTGTCGACACTGAGGCATCCTAAAAGCTAAGCTTTTATCATTTAGGGTTTGTCGACGCTGAGGCACCCTAAAAGCCTAAGCTTTCATCATTTAGGTTCTTATCGACACCGAGGCACCCTAAAAGCCAAGGTTTTATCATTTAGGGTTTGTCGACGTCGAGGCACCCTAAAAGTCTAAGCTTTCATCATTTAGGTTTTGTCGACGCCGATGCACCCTAAAAGCCTAAGCGTACATCATTTAGGTTCTCATCAACACCGAGGCACCCTATAGAAGCCAAGTTAAGTTTTCATCATTTAGGGTTTATCGATGCCGAGGCACCCTAGGTTGGGCCTAATCACTTGGCACTAATCACTTGGCTCTATTGCCACCTATGTTGGGTTTATCATCTAGGGTTTATCGATGCTAACGAGAATTCTAAGTTGGGCCTAATCAATTGGCTCTATTGCCACCTATGATTTAATGCAGCAAGAATGGCGGGGCAGTTGATCCTACTTAACTAAGTACTAAGATACCCCGGCCCATGCATTAGTCGCAAGTACCCCATATGTCCTATTTTTAGCAAAGTCATGCTAAAATTCACGGAAAATTTCGGCATGACCTTTGCTGAAAATAGGACATGTAGAGTACCCGAATTTGCTGGAATGGAAGTTAATCGACATTCCGACAAACTCAAGGGCCTCTCGGGGTACAGCAGCAGCATCACAAGTTGACAAAATTCCCAAGTAGTACATGAGCAGCATCACAAGTAGTACCAATGAATATATAGTCCAGCAACTTGAAAAAGCTGAAGTTCTCAGCATGAAGTAAACAGAAGTATCCAGAATAGTTATTTGCTTGATCTCAAGTTTGACATATACGATAGTGATAGATGTAAGGAGCAGAACAATGCCAAAGCCACAACCTCAAATCAGGAACAAATAAAAACACAAACTACAAATTGATGCGATCTAAATATACTTTTCCCTTACAACAAAATAGCACTATGATTTACAATGTAATACTCCAAGCTGAGCTGAATATTTTCAAAGGTAGGACTATTTAGTTCATGAAACATAACATAAAATTTTGTTTCCTCTTGTTCAGTAATAATTAGTTTTTTTAATGAATAACAATGGCATTTGATTTCTGCTGGTTTATTTTGAAACAACAGATCCCCAAGTCAAAAAACCAGAATCCTGGAACACTTCAGGAGCACTTAAATTTCAAATTCTATTGGTTTCTGTTGTTTATATTTAAATAAACAGCGCAACTTCAGTAACATGGAACTAAGAGCAGAATAGTTATTTGGGGCACTAGCTAGCCAGACACCACCAATTATCAAACTTAGTTGTTAGCTGAATATTTCAAAGCAGACTTAGGTACAGATGTCACCCATACTACCTTGGTTGGAACAATCAACGCAATCTACTAGGACAGTAATAAGGCATGCATTTACAAGTTTAAGAAAAGTCTATAGATCTTGCTTCAGTTAATCTGCAAGGAAGCCTATAGATCTTGCTCGAATGCAGTAGCAAACTAAAGAGGAAAAACTGAAGATTACTGTGAATAACAATGTACAGTAGCAAACTCAAACTGAATCCAGTAACCATCTGAATTTACAGTAGATTTTCTACTCCAAGTTCAAGCCCAAACATCTGAATTACTTTAGCTAAGACTGTACATTTCTGAACTTGTTTCAATTGTTGAACATGTTTCAATTGGAAACCTCGACGGTGCACCAGGTGGAAGAGGAGAGCAACAGGGGGAGAGGGGAAGCTCACCGGGTGGCACAAGGAGGCCGGCGAGAGCTTAGTAGCAGCAGAGGGTGGCGGTGCCCGAGGGGGAAGACGAGGGCGATGCAGCGGAGACAAGCTCGAGGCCGAGGTCGGGGAGGACGAAGCGGAGCTCGTGGACTTGCCGCCGAGGTGCGGGGACGGCGATGGCCGCGGCTAACACGGCGACGAGGTTCGGGATCTGGCGGAGAAGGCGGGCGGGGGAGAGGGTGAGAGGGCGAGCACGGTGGCGCGGCTATGGCGTCGGTCGGGCGGCGGAAGGAGGGGGCGCGCGTGAGGGTGTGGCGAGGGGGGATCAAGTGGATCTGGCAAGGGAGGGACGAAGGGATTGGTCGAATTAGCAATGGCGCACCCCAGAGCGGTGCGCCATAACTAATCTTTTTTTGATAGCAATGGCGCACCACCCAGAGGTGCGCCATAAGTAACTTTTTTTGCATAAGTAATTTTTTTGTTGCATCTAATAATTTTCTAGAAAATGCATATGAATATGAAACAGTAATAATTTTTTTATAAAAACAGTAATATTTTTTTAAAAATATCATCAAATTTGTTATTTGAAAATATTTATGAATCGAAAAAATATCATCAAATTTATTATTTGAAAATATCATCAAATTTGTTATTTGAAAATATAAACAAATTTGTTTTTTTTGGATTTTTAGTTGCATTCATTTGTGACGGTGGAG